>NC_134483.1:125544310-125694310 GCF_040206685.1 Ascaphus truei
ACACACACACACACACACACACACACACACACACACACACACACACAGCATGTCTCTCTCACACACACACACACACACACATCCAGCATGTCACACACACAGACACACACAAATCCAGCATGTCTCTCACACACACACACACACACACACACACACACACACACACACACACACACACACACACACACACACACACACACACACACACACACACACACACACACACACACACACACACACACACACACACACATCCAGCATGTCACACACACAGACCCAGCATAGCACACACACAGACCCAGCATAGCACACACATAAAGACAGATAGACACAGCATCCTTTGGACACAAGGAGGGAGGGGGGTCGGGCGGGCTGTGGAGATGGTAATGCATGAGGCAGGGGGAGCACTTACTTCCTCTATAAACAACCCTGGAAAGGATTGAGGACGTCACTGCTCCTGCTCATATAGAGCAAACCAGCCATCCCAGGCGCTTCAAACACAGACCCAGCATAGGTCACACACACACACACACACACACACACACACACACACACACACACACACACACACACACACACACACACACACACACACACACACACACACACACACACACACACACACACACACACACACACACACACACACACACACACACACACCATGTCTCTCTCTCACACACACACACACACACACACACATCCAGCATGTCACACACACAGACACACACAAATCCAGCATGTCACACACACACACACACACACACACACACACACACACACACACACACACACACACACACACACACACACACACACACACACACACACACACACACACACACACACCCAGCATGTCACACACACAGACCCAGCATAGCACACACACAGACCCAGCATAGCACACACATAAAGACAGATAGACACAGCATCCTTTGGACACAAGGAGGGAGGGGGGGTCGGCGGGCTGTGGAGATGGTAATGCATGAGGCAGGGGGAGCACTTACTTCCTCTATAAAAAGCCCTGGAAAGGATTGAGGACGTCACTGCTCCTGCTCATATAGAGCAAACCAGCCAGCCCAGGCGCTCAGCACACACACACACACACACACACACACACACACCCAGCATGTCACACACACACCCAGCATGTCACACACACACACACACCCAGCGTGTCACACAGACCCAGCATAGCACACACACACAGACACAGCATCCGTTGGACACAAGGAGGGAGTGGGGGGGGTCAGTGATGGTGCGTGGGTGCGTGGGCTCCTGATTGGGATCCATGCCGGGCTGGGAGGGGGGGGGTTAGTGATGCTGCTTGGGTGCGTGGGCTCCTGATTGTGATCGATGCCGGGCTGGGGGGTCGGGAGGGGGGGGGGGGGGTCAGTGATGCTGCTTGGGTGCGTGGGCTCCTGATTGTGATTGATGCCGGGCTGGGGGGTCGGGAGGGGGGGGGGTCAGTGATGCTGCTTGGGTGCGTGGGCTCCTGATTGTGATCGATGCCGGGCTGGGGAGGATGGGAGGGGGGGTCAGTGAGGCAATGGTGTACTGTGGCAACGGTGTACTAACCTTCAAGCAGAATACAAAAGGAAGGATGATTCGTGTGCGTGGGCTTATATAGAGCCTGTAGCTGGCAAAAAAAAAAAAACCTTGCATCGCGCCAAGTCCCGTCAAACCAATCAGGAAGAAGGATTTTGAAAAAAAATGTTTTTTTTTTTTTTAAACAAGCATAGAACCGCGTGCGCTGCGCGGCCATGAGGCTGAGTCGCCAGGAGGCCAAATCTTGTTGGCCCTGGCGACCTGGCGACCGTATTTGTCGAGCACTGTATATATATATATATATATATATACACAGTATAGTTACAAATCTACTCTGAATTATTTTGAGTGCAGGGTCAGTATAATACAAATAACGGATACAAGAACAACAATGTAAAATAATTGGATGTTAAAATGTGTTTTTGGAAACACTGCATATTTTTTTGCTAGTCAGAGATTATTAACTTGTTTTATATTACTACATTGAGTCCTACATTGCAGAACAGAATCTATGAATCAAATATTGATTGTAGTTCTGCATAGAGTATATGCTTTAAAAATATATAGGTATTATATAAAGACACTTTTTGTTTGACTGTCATTGCCTCCTGCATACTCAAGCCATCTACCAAAATCTAAGATGGGAAAAAATGCTAATGCTAAAGCACATTTTCATCAGCATGCAACCAATATGTCTCCTCAGGCACCTTTAAAGTGTGTCCTGAAAAACATTTTTAATCTAAATGGATAAAGATCTTGTTCTGTAACACAGTGGGATCATTATGTTGCACCTTTGGAAATAAAAGTACACGCATATAAACACAGCTGAAAGAATTTAAAGTCACAGATACTACTGTATGTCTACCCACGCATACTGCTGTATTCAGTAGAAACATTACAATTGGTTCGAATGCAAATTCTCTGATATTCTGAGTCAGGCCTAGGTATTTTGTCTGAGCGAATAGTAATACCTGCTACACCTGTACGTCACCCCCCATGTCTACAAATCTTTGAAACTTTGACGTACAAATATTTATGTGAAACCAGTTGCCAGTTTGGTGCAAACCAATTTAGTGTGTTTACAAAATGCTTAAGAAATACAATTTTCATCACTGTATATTTTGAAATTATCACCATATTCACTAACAATTATTTATTTATAAATGGGTTGCGATATGCAGCTCAGTTGCATACATGAAAAACGTGTTAACTCTGAGGAAAAGCCAGCTAGCGATACAAGTAAGCGATACTCATTGTAATCAGCATTAATTAGCGCTAGTAATGCAATTATGGGGGGGGGATTAGATCACACTTTTCTACCACAGGGTTATATAATAGGATTTCTTTCAAAATCCTATATTAGAAAATCACTTAAGGCCTTTGATTCCTGATGCTACCAATGCATTGAGAAATGGTTTCAAGCACCAAAGGGTGTACGTAGAACATAAACAACACCCTACAAATAAAACATAAAAAGTATAACATCCATACTGTACTGTATGTGCTAATATCAACCCTTTAGTAACCAGCCAGCCACCGTGACAAGCAGATTAATAGGGCTACTAAGGTGTTTCTATATTAATATGTTCTATATTGTTGATATTATATAGTTGTATCACCTATTCTAGATTGGCTAGTCGTATCTTAAATATGTATATAGTGGCCATTACTTGCATAGGCAATATACTGTAGGAGTGACGTCTGCTTGGGGCAGGTGATAAAAATGTGATATTTTTTGGTGTTAGTCTAATATCGCCAGGTTTCAGAGTGTAGTAAGGAACAAATGAATAAGTCATTTGGCATTAACTACTCATTTGCATGCACCACATGAAAAATACAGCTGACTTATTTCCACAGTAAAAAAGTCCCTTACCTCTGATTTAGCGCTGTGATAAGGCTTTAGTGAATAGGCTCATAAAGAAAATTGTCTTCAACACTGATCATGCAATTTTTCTTTCGACTTTCAGTGAATTTAGGCCATAGTCACTCACAAAGCTATTCACCCATTCTAAACTGTTGCTCTATACTGTACATGTTTCTCCTCAACAGCAGACTCACCTCTACAAGCAGACCTCGTTTTACAACGCTTCATTTTATAACGAATGGCATATCCAACGCTATGCAATGCATACCCATATTCATTTTTACAACGCCAAAACGGTTTATCCAACGCTCTTACGACGCTTTGCAACGTGGTTTATGTGTATGTGTGTATATATATATTATATATGTAGCCCCTGTAAGTAAGAGCGGGCTACTTATCCTTCTCCTACTGGAGTAAGCCCTGGTAAGGGCAGGCGCCAGTAGTAACCATGGTTTCCCCCTTCAAGCCCTGCCTGGAGTGATGGAGGCGGGCCCCCTGACTCTGTGCAGGCCTAGAAAGAGAGGAGGTCCTGCCGACATCATGAGGCGCAGGGCTGACTCTATTTAGTGGCCAGTTGCTGTCAGTGACAGTTCGTGCTATGCTGTCCTGGGAGTTGGAGGAGTTAGTTCTATGCTGTCCTGGGAGCACAAGAGAGTTTGGAGTGTGAGCAGAGCTAGAGTGGACCAATGCCCTCACCCTGCTGAGGGGGTGAGGGGAGAGATCTAGCCTCACCTATAGGGCCTACCCTGGGGTGAAGGCAGGGGTATTGCAGCCCCACCAGGCCATCCTGCTGGAGTACAGCCTGGAGGAGAGGAGAGGAGGAGAGAGGCCTGTACATATCTAAAGTGCGGGGTATTTATGAACTGCTGTGTGCTGCTGCTGTGTGCTGCCAAGGATAAGCTGTACAAGGATAATAAAGAGACACTGCTTCTATTTTACCAAGAGACTGTGTGTGTGTGATCTGGAGCATTCACCCTGGGACCAGGGTTCTTTCTCTGTAAGGATCCTACCCCACATCCCTGGGGCTTATAGAGAATGGAGGCACTGCACCACTAAAAAATGAAGGCCATTACCCCAGAAGCCTGGTCCTGTTGTCCCCAACACCAACGCGGGAGACACAGGCCCTCCTGTTCCAAGCAGGTACGCACCACCCAAGTACACGTAGCCAGCCTCACTACACCCTAGATAGCCATCTGCGTCTGGGGGGGGGAACATTGGTTACATTTGGAGGTGCTGCTGAGATCCCAAACAGGTCAGGCTTTCAGCGAAGCAGAACGGGAGGAGTGAAGTGCACCTTCCGTGCAAGTGCTATGGAGGGTAGGACATATCATACCAGGGATAGTCAGGGGAGCGTGAACTCCTGCACAGTACACCCTGGGTGCCCTAGATGGGTGATGTAAGATGGGTGTATGGCTATTGCTGTCCTAGTTCCTTGAGGCAGATAGTGTGAGGCAACTGGGGGGGGTTAGCCTGTTAACTAGTCCAGGGACCATGGCCCAGGGCCTGCACTATGAGTGGCCAAAAGTAGGAGACGTCCGAACTTAGGGAGATGCCCGGTACACTAGCCAGCACCCACATAAAACACACCACAGAGTACTTGTAGGAACCGTCAGCGAGTGCGGTGCACAGAGAAGGAGTTCTGCCTAGCCTGGGGTATGCCACATCATACTAGTGGGTAAAGCACAGAGAAATAGAATGCAGAGAGTGTTCAGTGAACAGTTTGAGTATAGTCAGTGTCTAGGAACGAGTTTTGCACTAGACACTGAGAATAGCGGTGATATACATTTGGTGGGCTCATCAAAGACATCACTACATGTGCTCCGCGGAGCAAGAAAGAGTTAAAAATGGCGACCGCAGCTCCATCCACTGCCCAGCAGTTAGCAGCCGAACTAAAATGGCGACTCCCGCCAATTCTGGAGCGCGCACGTGAATCGTGCAAAGAGACTGTGCGAGAAATGTGGAGGGAGATGTGCAAGGGTTTGGCGCCAAATCCAGATTCCCTGGAAAAGGAGCGGAGCGGCACGAAAGCCGAAAGCCCACCCACCTGTGCTGTGACTGGCCAACAGACAAGGCCACGTCACACTGAAAGAAGGAGTGCCCCTCCTCTTGTTTCCACCAGAGGGAGGGGGCACAAGGAGAGCCAATCAAGAGTCTTCCCCAGCAAAGGGAGGGACAGGAAGGGAGAGTGAGAAGCTTCACTTCTGTCTGACATTCACAGAGAGAGGAGCCGAAACCTTGAACTGTTCCACCCCATAGCGAAATATGGCCGAACTGAGCACCACGATTTACCAGCTTCCAGGAGGCTTGCTGGTAGTGGAGATTGAGGGCCACGAGTACCTCTGGTGCCTGTGCGTCCACTGCGGGACACCCAGACAGGTCCCAAGCACGAAAGCACGATGCCCTAAATGTGGCACGTACTACCTGTGGCCTAACGAGCCATGGCCATTGATCGAGACCCCGCGGGTTGCCTCTTCGGGAACACTGACGGAGGTGGCGGAGACAAGAGACGAGGCTGCCCTAGTTCCCCGCGTTACCCATGTGGTGGGAACCAAGGCCCAGCCAACTACAGAGCCGAACGGAGATCCGGCGGAGAAGAGCGCGACCGCAGTGGAGGTACCGGAGTGGGCCCGTTTCGTACCCCTACCCACTGGCGGGGCCGCAAAAGACCCAGGTGACTCCCTATCGGAGGATCCAACCAAGTCGTCTTTGGAGGAAGAAGATGGCGTCTCATCGGTGGCGATGCGCCTACCGGCGAACCCCCCCAGCTGTAACAAAGATGGCAGTCCACTTACCGGAGAGAGGGAGCAGACGAGTCCGGACACCTCCCGACGGCGAGCGCTGGTGCGGCCTGAGGCCAGTAGAAGTCCCACGGCCGTGGTGACTCCCAGTGCGGCGGAGACGGCGTCGGAGGCGGATCCAGAGGGACCCGAGTACATCAGCCTGCAGCGGAGTGGTAAGGAGACTCCACCCCCCCTTTACTCCTGCCAGGCGAAGACGGCCCCTGCAGAGGACGAGAAGGAGAGGCGTGCGGCCTTCTTACCTGTCCGCGGACCGGATGATCCACCACCGACCCCTCCGGTCCACAACGCACTTTATCGGTGCGTGACCACGGAGCAGATGGGGATTCCGCGGGCGGCCATGATGACATCACTTCCGGGTCCGACTGGAAGAGAGGCCCGGGACCGTTGTTCTCCCCGCAGAGAGCAGCTATGGCCGCTGCCATGGCCACCCTGCGTAGCCAAGGTCCTTCCAGAGGATCGCGGGGCTCAGCAGAGAGGGCAAGCAAGAAACTGCCCACTAGTCGCGGGATTACCCGCTTGCTGGACATGGAACTGGATATAGCCCCAGCCCCTAGCGCCCTTGCCCCGGCCACTGCCCCTGCCCCGTCACGAGTATTACCACCGGGACCTAGCGGGGATCAGTTAAGGAAATATCCCAAGTACTCCAAGGACTTGCGGGATTGGGAGTTAAGTGATGAAGGGTCTGATGGGGATTTACCGTATGCAAATGTAATTCCTATACCTAACGCTGTACCATTTTCTCCTATATCTAGAGGGAGGGCCCGAGGGTCCCACACTACAGCAGAGGCTGGGCCTGTAAGTGAAGTGGTTCACAAGATGAACCCTACGGTGTAACATCAATGCCAAAGGGGGGAGAAATTGCTTGCGCTCTACAGAGGCGGGTACGTCCGGTGTCTCATCACAAGTGGAGTCGGAGGTAGATACAGGTAGCCCCTTATCATAGTACGAGCACCGTGACAAGTGGTGGGCACCCTTGTTCACCAGGTATCATGAAGGTATGGACCACACCAGGTCATGACATAGTTGATTATTGGTGGGCGGTAGGTACCTATACTCCCCAGGAGGTGGTGGATAAAATAGAGCAATGGTACCTGGAGATAGAGCAAAAGATCATTCTGCCAAAGGGGCCTAGTATTTTGTATGACAACATTGCCCCTGTAGAACCAGAGTTTTGGGTGCTGCCAAGCAGGGCGGGTCGTAAGAACTTGACCAAGTTGAGCCGAGCAGACAGAGCCATAGTGGATAGGTATGGGCAATCCCATGGTTATGAATACCCTTATGTGCCTGAACCCATAATGCGAGAGATAGAGGAGAACAGGGATAGTTGGCTCCGAGAAGCCGTACAAGAGTACTTGCGGACAAAATTTGGTAAGGCAGGTTACCACAATCAGGAGCGGATCAGTGAGTTGGTCAGGATCTGGAGTATAGGACGGGGCATATACATGCACAATGTAATATATCGGCCCGAGTCTGGGTCGGTATAGTCATATCATGTGACCATAACTGACCATAATGGTAGAATATATATATGGGTGGGTATTTATTATGTTATATTATATATATAATACAGTATATACACTATATAATGTATGTGTGTGCTGCATATCTTATTGCCTGCTTAAAATATTTGGTGTATTTTAGTGTTAAAAATGCCTTCAGGAACGGAACCTTTCATTTAAACAGTGTTCCTATGGGAAAACGTGTTTTGCTTTACAACGTTTCGCTATCCAACGCTATTTTGAGTAACGCATTGTGTCGGATAACCGAGGACTGCCTGTATACCTTTGAAGGCTCCTGAAAAAACATTTTGGCAAGGAAACCTAAAGAACATACAGTATTCCTGATAACTTTTCCTTCACAGTATCCACTTTGACATCTGTAGCCTAGTGCCCTTGGCTTTGGGTTTCCCGGCCCTGGCACATAAGTCCTGGTAAGTGCAGGCAGTGTTACGGTTAAATCCTTCCTCGTGAGCCAGCATGAGAGTCCCACAGCACACTACTAATTGTATTGTATGTCTTTATTTATATAGTGCCATTAATGTACATAGCGCTTCACCGCAGTAATATACGTGACAATCATATGAATAACAAATAATATAAATAACACATAAAGGGGAGAAATGCTTCAGACATAAAAGTAAGATTTAGGAAAAGGAGTCCCTGCTCCGAAGACCTTACAATCTAATTTGTTGGTAGGAAGAACGTACAGAGATAGTAGGAGGGCGCTCTGGTAAGTGCGTCTGCAGGGAGCCAAGGTTTATGTATAAGGTGGAGAAACTTATGTATAAGGTGTATAGTATCAGCCATGGAGCTACTCATATGTTTCCTTAAGCAAGTGTGTTTCGAGGTGGGTCTAAAATGTTGATAGAGAGGGTGCTAGTTAGATATTGTGGGGAAGGGCATTCCAGAGGTGCGGGGCAGTCAGCGAGAAGGGTTTAAGGCGGGAGAGAGCTTTAGATACAAAAGGGGTAGAGAGAAAAGATCCTTGAGCAGAACACAAGAGTCGGGATGGTGTACAGTATAGCGAGAAATTAGGGCTGAGATGTAAGGAGGAGCAGAAGAGTGTAAAGCTTTAAAAGTGAGGAGGAGAATTGAGTGTGTGGTACGGGATTTGATAGGAAGCCAGGAGAAGGATTTCAGCAGGAGAGACGCTGAGACAGATTTAGGAAATAGCAGAGTGATTCTGGTTGCAGCATTTAGGATAGAGTGTAGGAGAGACATGTGAGAGACAGGATGGCCAGACAGCAGCAGGTTACAGTAGTCGAGAGGGAAGATAATGAGGGTCTGTGTCAGAGTTTTTTCAGTCGAGCAACAGAGTAAAGGGCATATCTTGGTAATATTGCTGAGGGAAAAAAAAGCAGTTTTTTGCTAACGTATAATAATATAATAATAATAATAGCATGTTCTTGTATAGCGCTGCTAGTTTTACGTAGCGTTTTACAGAGACCCTTTGCAGACACGGCCCCGGCCCCGTGGAGCTTACAATTTATGTTTTTGGTGCCCGAGGCACAGGGAGATAAAGTTACTTGCCCAAGGTCACAAGGAGCCGACACCTGGAATTTAACCAGGTTTCCCTGCTTCAAACTCAGTGCCAGTCAGTGTCTTTACTCACTGAGCCACTCCTTCTCCTTTTGAATGTGAGAAGAGAATGTGAGAGAGGAGTTGAGTGTGACCCCTAGGCAGCGTGCTTGGGTTACTGTGGAATGATGGTACTTCCAACAGTAATGTGGAAGGAGGAAATATGTCCAGGTTTTGGAGGAAGTATGAGGAGCTCTGTTTTTGCCATATTAAGTTTAAATCGGTGAAGGGCCATCCAGGATGATATAGCTGAGAGACATTCAGAAACTTTAGTCTGTACAGCAGGTGTAAGGTCTGGGGCAGAAAAGTAAATTTGTGTGTCATCAGCATAGAGGTGATATTTGAACCCAAGAGATGGGATTAGGTCACCTAGAGAGAGTGTGTAAAGAGAAAAGAGAAGAGGTCCCAGGACAGAGTCCTGGGGTACCCCCACAGAGAGATCGATAGAGGAGGAGGTGTTAGCAAAAGAGATGCTGAAAGTATGATGGGAGAGGTATTGTAAGAGGAAATCCAGGATAGAGCTTTGTTACGAATGCCAAGAGTATGGAAAATGTGAAGGACAAGAGGGTGGTCCACAGTATCAAATGCTGCAGAGAGGTTGAGTAATATGAGCAGAGTGTAATGACCTCTGTCTTTGGCAGCATGGAGGTCATTAGTTATTTTAGTGAGGGCTGTTTCAGTGGAGTGAGCAGTGCGGAAGCCAGATTGTAGAGGGTCTAGGAGAGAATAGGTGTTGAGAAAATGGAGCAAGCGAGAGAATACGAGATGTTCAAGGAGTTTCGAGGGAAAAGGCAGGAGGGAGACAGGTCGATAGTTAGAAATTGTATCCGAATGTAGATAGCGGCGGTGCAGGCTAGTGGCCATTGAAAGCATCATGCACGGAGGATGGAGGCAAGGCATACAGACTGCTCCCCCTGCCCTTGTGACAGCGTGGATAGACGCTCTCCAACTGATTCTACACGGCTACACGTGGCAGACGCCAAAGAGGAGTGCAGGAGTTGTACCAGCGTTCTATGAGAGGGGATACTCTCTGAATATCCACTGCTATTTACCATCTATTTTCTGGTAAGCGGGTACTTCAGCCACAAGCAGGATACTATTTGGACTTTCATTATTGTTATCTATGTTCTTTTATGATATATTAAATGTTTTTTAATCAGTCATCTGTGTGATTCAGCAACATTGTTAGTTATTGTTAGTTTGTCTTTGAGTGTTTACAGTATTACACTATGTGTTCTTGTTTTTTTATATTTCATATCTGATCATGACCTGCAGAGATCATCATTGGATCTGCCATACACCATCTTGTTGTATATATTAATTTTATTTTATTATATTCTTTGTGAGCGCCAGTGATATATTTCTAGTTCCACTGCTACCATCTGACCAGGGGTCAGAGTTGTATCCAGGCTGCCCTTCATTTATGTATTTATGTATTATTATTTATTATTTTTTATATTAGTGCTACCTATTGTTTTTTACTGTGTGACGAAGTAGCTCTCTTGCTTGGGAGATGGAATCTGCTGGCCTGCCAATACAACGTTCCCTGTCTCCTGGTCTAATTTACTGGAGAGAGGTTCCTGTGGGGTCACTCTCTGCCCCTGGCAAATCCCTACAGGATGGAGGCGCTGCACCAGGTGAGTTCCCTTGCCTTTCCTCATACCAACGCGGAACCTCAGCCTTCCTGACAGACAACAGGTGAGCCCATATATCACCAAAGTACACCTGTAAAAGCCCTCCCTGGGGGTGGGGGGTGGGGGTAGGGAGATGTGTTACACATCTAATGAGGAAGAGCGAAGAAGTGCATCCCAGTTCATACTGAGCAACTATAAAACTTTCACAGCATCAGCCTCTTCCTCCCTTATCAGACCTTTTGTTTGTATTTTCCCTCTGCTTTCATTTAGACAATATGCTGGAACAAGAACTTCTCTCATCATTTTATATCAGTTTGTGTCACAATAAATTTCTAAGTTCTACTGCAATTTTATTTCTCATTTTTCTGCACTGTGCAATTGGTTGTCACCCTGTAAATAAAAAAATAGTAGTAATAGTAACAATTAAAATATTAATATCAATTAGTCATATAAAAACGTGCTCACAGAAACACTGTGGGGCCTATGCTAGTAGCCTTCATAACGCACTTATCGAGGCTTTTTAGCTGTTACCACCTAAAAATGCCTACAGCGATTCAGAGAGCCTCGATAAGTGGGTTGAATTGGCGATTTTTTCAGCCGTCAAAAACAAATCACCAAGTGAGCGGCGATAAGCCACTTATCACCAGTTTTGAAACTTGTGCAATTCTAGTAGCCTCATAAGGTTATCAAGGCTCTAGAATGGCGATTTCCTCCCAAAATCCTCTCACCAATAAAGTTGGCGTGAAGCTGCCAAGAAGCATCAGAGGCAGTAGCAAGAGAGGAACTTAGAAAACAAAATACATTTTTCATACATCGGATTGATGCCGGCGGTCTCCGGAGCTGATACACATTAATACCAGCACCAGAGGCCCCCGGCATGAATCAGATGCAGGAAAATGCATTTACAGGCAGCTTCAATACCTTAGCGGCTAACCGCTAAAGCAATAAGGGGGTTAACTACCAGTGCCCGGTTTATTGTGGGTAGCGGGGGGGGGGGGGAGTGAAGATGGTATTTGGCCCTTGGTGGGTGTTTAGGCCTTGCAGGAGGGTTGCAGGTGGAGTTAACCCCCTTCATTACCTTAGCGGTTAGTACTGCTAAGGTAATGAAGGGTTTAACCCTTCCCGCTACATCCCGGTAGGCATAAATATCATCCTTGGGGCTACAACCCCTTCACCCAATCCCTCTACCCACAATAAACAAAAATAAGCATGACAACCATACTACCCACTTCCTCTACCCCAACACCCCCCACCCCCCCCAACACATACAGTACAGTTATGGGCAAAATAACTATTATCCAGATATGGATAATAGCTCATTTGCCCATTCAAAATAAAAAATTTGCAACCAGCATACAATAAAATACATAGTGATATGTTCCATTAGTTAAAGGATGTGACATCATCCCTTAAAGTGATGTCACATCCTTTTAACTAATGGAACATATCACATGGTACAGGAACCAATGGGATTGTCTTCAATCCCTTTGGCTGTAATACCATGTGATATGAGATGTGGTTTTAAGGATGTGATGTACCTCCCTTGGAGATTACGTCACATCCTTAAAAAAAAAAAAGATGGCCACATGATACAGCGTCCAATCAGATTGGAGCTTTACCATCTGACCCTAAAATGTGACATCACAGGCCCTATATAAGGCCTGTACGTCTCATTTTAGTGGAGGATCTCAACGTGGCAACATCCGTTTTGGATTTACCATGGGGTTTTGGATTGAAAGAAAGAAGATAGAAGATTAAAAAAAAAAGAAAATAATGACAGATGAAGATAAAAGAAGGAGAAAGAAGATGGAAGAAAGAAGATT
Organism: Ascaphus truei; assembly: GCF_040206685.1. Classification (NCBI taxonomy): domain Eukaryota; kingdom Metazoa; phylum Chordata; class Amphibia; order Anura; family Ascaphidae; genus Ascaphus; species Ascaphus truei. The sequence goes on from NC_134483.1 coordinate 125,557,058, forward strand.
TTGGTACCTGATGCTGTTGTATTGTATTGTATGTCTTTATTTATATAGCGCCAAAAGTGTACTCAGCGCTTCACAAAGAATACAGTACAGGGAATTATAATAATACAATAAGTGCAGCAAAATCGGACAATAGGAAAGGAAATCCCTGCCCCGAAGAGCTTACCAGAGCTTGAGGTTTGAGGGGAACTTACAGAGACAACAGGTGAGGGAATAAGTGCTGTAGATGGCTGTGCTTGGCCACAATGGGTGATAGGAGTGACTGGGTGTGGAACAATAGCATTGAGTGCAAGCTATTAGGATGCTTGATTTGTGGGGTGAGTATTAAGGTTAGTCAGTATTAAATGAGAAGGTTGACACCATTTGCATGGGAGGAGATGCAGTGAGGCATGAATGAGAGCAGGTGTGTATGTCTGGCTTCAGGGAGATCCCCAGCAGCAGGAACGAGTAGATAAAGGGTGTGAATAGAGGATTTGTGTGGGTGCTTTTTATTGTGGGGTACAGAAGTTGTTGGGAGAGAGTTGTATAAATAATGGCGGAGTGGGGAAGTTGGAGAGAACAGAGACATTCACAAATGAGTGAGGAAACAGTAAACAGAAAAGGCAATAGGGAGGGCATAGTGAGATGCAGGAGGAGAGACTTCCCAGGTACTGGAGGATAAGAAGAGTACAAAGAATCACAGCGTTTACAAAGTAAAGTTCTCACAGTTGCAAAGTTGTTGTGCGGAGTCCAGATCATCCCCAAACTACACCTCCAATTTCAACTCAAATGTTAACTCTGCCCAACACTTAATATGACACTTTAAGATGGGACACACAGCCAAATGGCTTACAGCCAATATAGCTTGTCTTAAATACTCTAAAACACAGTCACTTGATTAACAATTAAGGGAGGGGTCTGCCTAATTGTCAGGAATCGGCGTTCTCCACGCTCCTCACACAGAGCACTCCCTCCCCGCAGGGAGCCCCTGGACACACAAAACAATCCTGCCTTACCGGCCTCCACGGCTCCCCGCCCCTGGCGCTATCGCGGGATCACTCCCCTCGGCGATTCCTCTGTACAGCGCCGCGCGTGCCCACGCCCTCCTGCACGCACACCTGCACCATCCACTGGCTCGGTTCACGCGCGTACACGAGTTACGGAGCACGCTCAGTCTGCACACACTTCTTCCCGTCCCCCGGACCTCAGGCTCCGCCCTCGCACACTGCACGAGCATACTCAGGTTACCAACAAGATTCACCTGGCCTGTTATGCCTGCACCAATCTGCAGTGTCTCCCTGTAGCTCTTCCTGTCCCGCCTCTGTTCCTAATTGGACCTTCCTGCTTTATCTAGCTCCTCTCTGCTCTCAGTCTTTGCTTGACATAGTCTCTGTATGGAAGTACTTCTGGATTCTCTCAGTGTTTTCACAGGTTCTGACGCGGCTTGTACGACTACCCCCTCTGGCTCTCGATCTCAGCACTCCTTGGACAACGCTCACTCTGGTAACCCCTTGAACACGGCTTGGACTACGACCTATCTCCACTCTCCACTCCCTGACCTCGGCAAGGCATTCATCACTATATCTCTACAACCGGTACCGGCAAGTATTGTCTACCTTACTACACCTGGCCTGGCAACGCTTCATACCACACTCCGGACACGCTCCCTTTGCTGCGGGTGCATGTATTACCACTTCCCCCTTCAGCGCAGGGGACGGGTCTGGTCTGCGGGCAGCACCGGCGTAACACTAATCAACTCACAGATACATACGAAATAGTTAATTAAATTTTAAGACGTGCTCTTGCATATTGATTTAAGGAAACACATAAATTAAATTTTCAAGGTGGATGGAGATTGATTGCGGGTGATGACGTTGTGGGTCGAGAGCTTCCTCGCCGGAATTCGGAGGGGGAAGACTTCTAAAGGTAAGATAAATATTAAATCAATGTAAATGTCTTTTTTTCAGTTTTTTTTATTGTATATATTTATTTTTATGTTTTTCATTGCCCATTGACTGCCAAAGGATTAATCTGTGCCCCGGGTACTGATAAATACAGTGACAGGCAATGCGTTTTTTGGCAAATGCTTGTTGTGTATTGATTGGTATTTTTTTATTTCGGTTTATTGTTTTGATTAAATTGTTTGGAATTTGGATGGCTTGTTTTTAGTACATTTGTGGATTGGCTAACAGTTTTAATTGTATTTTATTATTTTGGTGTTAGAATAATTGTATTGATGTGTACTTGAGGCGTTTTAGTTCTATTATTGTTGTGGTGTTTAGGTGCTTGTTTATTTCTTTAATTGTTGTGTATTGTTGTGCTTGATTGTATTAATAGGTTGGCCATTGACTGCTTCAGTGGCTTATCATGCCCATATTATACAGATGCAGCGGCCGTTATTTTACGAAATCACGTGGTTTATACCTCGGAATACCCATGTGATGGCATGGGATTACTTCCAACCCTACAGCCTTAAGAGGCGAGTGCATAAAATTGCATTTTAGTGTTCTGGCTTTTAAACACCTGAAATTGACACAGTAGCACAGTAATGTACACATTACAATTCATTCATTTCATTGCATATAATTTCACACAATCCATAATATGCAAACAAAGCAACCGCCATAAACGTGCGTGCCTGGGGCAATTGGCCGCATTCATACCGCGTGGAGTACAGCGCAAATGAAAACGGTGCTGTGATGCCTTAAAATAACGTCCGCTGCATCTGTATGGGTATGATGTACCACTGTGCCAATCAATGGGTAGAGGGTGCGTATAGAGGCCCTTGGGTGGGTGGTTAGGCCTCCCGGGTGTGTAGCGGGGGAGGGTGGGTTAACCCCTTAATTACTATAGCGGTTATTAATCGCTAAGGTGATGAAGGGGTTAGGGGCTATTATAAATATTTTTTTCTTGTACACTTGTTGCCAATGGAGGACATGGACCTGGAGTATGCTGACGCGGATGCCCTTCATGATGGCAGGGGTACACTACCGACACGCTTTATTGCGCATCGGCCAGATCCGCAAGCCGGGAGATTTCCCGGCTTGATAGTGGCCGCCCCTCGGCGTGCCGCGCGTCACCGACGCGCGGTCACGCGTCTTCGGGAGCCTGCGCCCCCTGCACGCGCGTCCAGGGCTCCCCGAGGGAGCCCTGGTGTCCCGCGATGTGGGGGACAGCGGCAGGGGGTTCCGGGGGACCCGGCGGACCCGGCAGCGGTAGGGAGAGCGCCCCGATCGGAGGGCGCTCTTCCGCTGCTTCGGCGCGCGCCCATCACCCTCGGGCGCGCGCCAGGATACTGCTGCGGCCAAGAACGGGCAAATGCTCGAATAAACTTGGCCGCAGCAGTAAATAGAAAGTTTAATTTATGCTGACTGGCTAATGTTTGATTTTGAATGGGCAAATGAGCCCATATCTGGATTATAGTTATTTTGTCTATTACTGTACTGTATGTGATGGGGGTTGTTGGGGTAGAGGAGGTGGGTAGTAGGGTTGTCGTGTTTAATTTTATTTATTGTGGATAGAGGGATTTGGTGAAGGGGGTAGTAGCCCCAAGGATGGATGTTTATACCTACCGGGTTGTAGCGGGAGAGGTTAACTTCATTACCTTAGCGGTATTAACCGGTAACATAATGAAGCGGTTAACTCTACCCGCAACCCCCCGAAAAGCCTAAACACACAACGAGGGCCAAATACCACCTTTACCCATATCTGCTAACCACAGTAAACTGGGCACTGGTAGTTAACCCCTTCATTGCCTTCGCGGCTAGCCGCTTAGGTAATTAAGCTGTTTAAATAAAAAAATTAATACTAGTGTACGTGTGTGTTGGTATCTGGTTTCTCATGTGGGGACAATGAGGTCTTTACTAGGGGGAGAGTATATCATGATGGTTCCACTCACCTCTGGGGAGAACTGAGGCAGCTCGTCGGACTTCTATGTCGAGGTGCGGCGCTCATCTTGGCACACCCAAAAAGACTGGAAACAAGATCAGGATGTCCTTGATGGTTCAGGATATGCTCTGAGGACTGGGGCCAGCATGGATAATTGACTTTACCATTGGACGAAGAGGTAGTGTCCAGGGAGCAAGTCAGACTTCCTGGGCTAGGCCAGAAGCATTCCCCTAGGCCCCAGACAGCCCTACTCACCCTGCTGTGTTAGTCCTGGTCTCCCGTGACACATGTTTAACCCCTCCATTGCCTTAGCGGCCTCCTGCCTCACGTGCCTGGGACATTTAAATGCATAGGAGATACCGGCACCCCATACCGGGGCCTTTTTTGTCTCGGGAAGCAGGGGTTCCCCGGACCTGAAATTAATGCGATTCACCTTAGGAGACTCACTGCTCCCGTACGCTAGTATTAAAATGTAAATCAAAGCCGTGCGATCGCCTATGAGAGCTGTGCAGGGAGATGCAGCTCTCTCTGTGTAGTTCTCTATGCAGCTCTCCAGATAGCAAAAATATCGCACCAGGGAGAACTTTGAGAGAGGCTGAGATCACATTGTTTCTAAACTGAGTGGTATTGGCATTTTCCTACCTCACAGTTTGAGACTTGTGGAAATGGTTTCAGATTCTTTCTGAATACCGTGATAACACAAATGACAAACTGTTCGGTAGGAACATGCCACATCGTTCAAGATGGCAGCAAAGTTATCAAACCTAATAGAATAGGCCCCATTCAAAAACTAAATCATACCCTCATGGCCTATAAGAAGGCACCTCCCTCTGAACTCTTTGCTTCACAACTTTCATATTGCTGCTCCCCTGCTGCTTTCTGCTGACATTCCACCGTATTCATTTTCTGGTTCTGGACTTTGGCTCACTTCCTGACCTTCCACACAGACAGTAACTGTCAGGAAGTCACGGCCTTCATGACTACTACTCCACATGTCAGTAGTAAGGTATACCCTTATTGCCTCCGACTTTGCTAGGGCATCAATCACTGATGCAACAACTATGCGGTACAATTTGGGAAGTGCCTTAGAGAAATATAATCTGCTTGGCATGGTCCAACATGGCTCGCAACAATAAGCTCCCAGAAGCCCTCAGATTCAGCAAATTTTAATGTAAACAAGTCTATAGCAAGTATTTTAGCTAAACTGTCATTAAGCACAGAGCTCTTTCATGGGTGCGTGACTTTTTTCCTAATTTGAAAGGCTTCCTGAACTGTGTGTTGCTACTACTGTTGCATTGGGCTGCTTGTACTAGTACTAGGTGCATTAGCACTAACACCATGTTTGCTTTGCAAACTGATGCTCTGCAGGAGAGCATGTCTAACACCATCATCATCATCATCGTCATCCCTGTTACAGCAAAATCTTCCGAATCACCATCATCATCATCATCCCTGTTACAGCAAAATCTTCCGAATCATAATTCATTGCTACCATGAGACAATAGAATTGTGCCGGCAATATGTGTGTTAAGTCTACTGACACCTTTGACCTATTGTCTCTATCTCTACCTGTGACTTTACACTGTATTGCCTGATTGCGGCAACCTCCCTTTGTCTTATGCTGCTTATCTAAGTTTGCCTTTCACTTTGTGTGGTGGTGGCGGTTCATGTTGTCAGGACTCAACTACTACGGTCTGCTTCCTTGTCTGAAGCCCTTAGCAGACAGCTGTGCTAAATTGCACCATGTGGCTCCAATGGACTATTAGAAGTCACCTCCCTTTGAATACTTTGCTTCACAACTTTCATACTGTTGCTAGTTTGCTGTGATGCTCCTCTGCTTCTGTGTGCCGACATTCCACAGTATAGATTTCCTGGTTCCTGACTTTGGCTCACCTCCTGACCTTCCAGCCTTCTACCTATCCTGACTTCAGCTTGCTTGACAATCCCTGCTGCCTGCTCCCCTGGGACCCTGGCTTATTTTTCACTCTGCTGATCCAGATTTTGGACTTTAACCACTGGTGGGCAACATACTCAGACTTTATATTGTCTTTCCATGTGTATTCTGCAACAAATCGGAAATCGGAGGGGAAGGTGAGTTGCAGGGGAGGGGGGGGAAGGTGAGGTGCAGGGGGGTGAGGTGCAGGGGAGGGGGGGAAGGTGAGGTGCAGGGGAGGGGCGGAAGGTGAGGTGCAGGGGAGGGAGGAAGGTGAGGTGCAGGGTGGGGGGAAGGTGAGGGGCAGGGTGGGAAGTGAGGTGCAGGGGAGGGGAGATGAGGTACAGGGGGAGGGTGCAGGGGGTGAGTTGTAGTGGGGTGATGTGAGATGAGGTGTAGGGGGGGTGATGTGAAGTGCGGGGGGTGATGTGAGGTGAGGTGCAGGGGGTGAGGTGCAGGGGGGGGGATGTGTGTGGTCTGCAGGGGGGTATTGTGTGTCATGTGGAGGGGGTGTATTGTGTATGGGTAAGGGGGAGAGATGGGGGTGTGAGAAAGGGTGAGTCTCTCAAAGGTTCATGATGAGGGGTTCAGGGGGAGATACAGTATGTGGATGAGGGTTGCTGGGGAAGATACATGAGGATGATGAGGGGTGCTGGGGCAGATATATGAGTATGATGAGGGGTGCTGGGGGAGATTGATGAGGGGTGCTGGAGGAGATATGATGATGATGATGAGAGGTGCTGGGGGAGATATGATGATGATGATGATGATGATGATGATGATGATGATGATGATGATGATTTTAACCGTGCGGCCCAAATCTGTTTTCCTTGGAGTAGTTCGGCCCTTCTCGCTTTACAAGTTGTGTGTTAGGAATGTGAGCACACAGCGTCTCAGGCGGAGGTCACGGCTCTCTCCTTACACTGCTCAGACCCTTCCACTACAACCACGCAAGCCCCCTTCAGCTTCATCACTTACCCCTCGGCATGGTGGGACGCTCCACGAGGTTCTTCCTCCTCGCTCTGCGCCGCAGCCGTCGGCGTGGTATCGCCGCCCCGCACGCACGTGCGCACCCCACGTTGCTTCCTCTCATGCACACGTTGGACTTACAGTGCACACACAAAAGCCCTTGAACTTATCCCCACTCAGGCTACGCCCCCAAACACCGCATGGTTACAATCTGGCTCTTGCTGAGTGTCACCTGAGCTCTAAGAACAGCAGCCAATGCACTGAAGCTCCCTGGGCTCCTCCAGGCACGCCCCCTCTCCTGGTTGGCTGTTCCAGCTTTATATACCCTCTCTGTTCTGTGCTTCCTCGCTCGTCATAGTTTTTGTATGGGTGTTTCACAGTGCTTGTTCTTTGATTCTCTCGGTTTAGACGCGGCTTGGCAGACTACCCCCTTTGGCTCTCGACTTCGGATTGTTCCTGTTTAAGTACCTTCTGGCTCCCTTCGACCTCGGCACTCATCTCGATTCCTCCATACATCTCCTACCCCTGATCTCGGCAACGGCAACGACCATTCTTCTGGGAAAACGGTATCGGCAAGTATTCTCGCAATACACCCCATCTGGCCTGGCACCATCTAATACCACAACCCGGACACGTCCCTCGCTCTGTCGGTGTGTGTATTCATACCTGCCACCTCAGTTCTAGGGACAGGTCTGGTCTGCGGGCTACTCCGGCTTAACATTATGACGAGCCCACAAGACGCAGACCAGGCCGAACTGAGGCAAGCCATCTCTACGCTGATACAGCAAAACCAGGCCATGGCTGATCAGATTGTGGCCCTAACACGCCAAATGGCTAAACTTTCGGCTCTGGTACCGGAAGCACCTGTTCCTCTTTCTCCTCCACAGGCTGCAGAACCAGTCAGACCCAGCAGTCAGGACGTGAAGATACCGCCTCCCAAGCCGTACGCTGGCAACCCGCAGGAGTGCAGAGGTTTCCTTAACCAGTGTGAGGTTCAATTTGAAAAGGCACCCCTTCAGTACGACACCGGCCGGAAGAAGGTAGCCTACGTGTACAACCTACTGACGGGCAGCGCGCTGGCATGGGCCTCGCCAGTCTGGGAGTTGCGCCCGGACCTGACATAAGACTACCTAGCCTTCAAGGGTGAGTTCCGACAAGTCTTTGATTCCCCCGCACGCCGGGAGATGGCGTCTGTTTCCCTCCTCCAGATAACTCAGGGGCGAAGATCGGTGACACAGTATGCAGTGGAATTTCGCACGCTCGCCGCCGAAACGAACTGGGGACAAGAGCCGCTCGTCTCCATCTTCTGGCAAGGTCTCTCGGAGTCCATCAAGGATGAGCTTGCTCGGCAACCCAGGCCAGACCAATTGGAGGCGCTCATTGACTTGGCCGTTCATATTGATCAACGCATCCAGGTACGACGCTCGGAGCGTCAGAATGCCCGGCCACTAACCTTCCAAGCACCCTTCCCCAACTCTCCTCTGGTTCCTAGACCACCTCCTTCACAGCAGCTGGCACTGGAGCCTCCCGAGCCAATGCAATTAGGGGTGCAACAGATCCGTAATCCACTACGACAACAACGCTACGCCGGCGGACTCTGTTTCTACTGTGGATCCCCTGAACATCTGGTCCGTGCATGCCCTTTGCGTCCGGGAAATGGGAACACTCAGTGAGTATGGAGGGGCTCTCACTGGGTGTTATCTCTCCTCGTCCCCTCCCCAAGGAGGCACTGCCTAAGAAACTTACGATTCCTATCTCTCTCGCAGGCGCTGAGTTTCGCACATCTACTGCTGCCTTTATCGACTCCGGTGCTGGAGGAAACTTTGTAGACCTCGATTTCGCTAAACAGAACCGGATACCTTTGGTGAAGAAGGCCCAACCTATTGCCTTGGTTGGGATTGATGGTCGTTCGCTGTCTCCACCCTTAATCTCGCTACAGACCGTACCTCTCCTGCTATCTACCTACTCCCACAGCGAGACCCTGGTACTTGACGCCATCCAGGCCCCAGGTACGCCAGTAACCCTCGGCCTACCTTGGTTGCAGAAGAACAACCCTCCAATTGACTGGGTCTCACCTACCCCCATCACCTGGAAACCGAGGTCAGCTAAGTCTCCCAAACTCTTGGCTAACACAATGACTCAGGACTCCATTCTTCCCCCTGTCTATCACCCTTTCCATGAGGTCTTTAACAAGGTCCGCTCAGAACAATTGCCTCCTCATCGGTCCTACGATTGCCCCATCGATTTGGTCCCAGGATACACCTTGCCCAAGTCCAAGACTTACCCATTGTCGATACCTGAGTCTCAAGCCATGGAAGACTACATAAAGGAGAATCTTGAGAAAGGATTCATACGGCCCTCCAGTTCCCCGGCGGGAGCAGGGTTCTTCTTCGTGAAGAAAAAGGATGGTACTCTGAGGCCATGTATTGATTACCGGGGCTTGAACTGTATCACCATCAAGAACCGCTATCCTCTCCCCTTGATCACGGAACTCTTCGATAAACTGCGTGGGGCTAAGATATTTTCCAAATTGGATCTCCGTGGGGCTTACAACTTGGTCCGCATCAGGCAGGGCGACGAGTGGAAGACGGCCTTCAACACCCGCTGTGGGCATTATGAGTACCTCGTCATGCCTTTTGGTTTATGTAACGCCCCGGCTGTCTTTCAGGACTTTATTAATGACGTATTTTGGGAGGTGCTCAACATCTTTATTATTGTCTATTTAGATGACATTTTGATCTTCTCCAAAAATCTTCAGGATCACATTCATCACACCTCGTATGTCCTCTCACGTCTACTCAAACATCACCTGTATGCCAAACTAGAGAAGTGTACCTTCCATCAACGCTCTACCCAATTTCTGGGCTACATTATTTCGGACGAAGGCTTTTTGATAGATCCAGGTAAACTCCAGGCAGTTACGGAATGGCCCAGACCAGAGACTCTCAAGGCTATCCAGCGCTTTTTAGGATTTGCGAACTACTATCGGAAGTTCATTCGCAATTTCTCCACTCTAGTGGTCCCCATCACGGCGTTGACTAGGAAAGGGGCTGATCCTTCTGCCTGGTCCGCCGAAGCAATCTCCGCCTTACAGGCCCTTAAAGAGACATTCGTCACGGCACCGATCCTGCGCCACCCCAACACAGATCTTCCCTTTGTCATAGAAGTTGATGCATCGGACTGCGGTGCAGGTGCTATACTATCACAGAGGTACTCGCCCAAGGATAAACTTCACCCTTGTGCGTATTTCTCTAAGAAATTTTCCTCCACCGAGAGGAATTATGACGTCGGCAACAGAGAGTTATTGGCCGTTAAAATGGCACTACAAGAGTGGAGACATCTGTTGGAAGGGTCAAGGGAGCCATTTTCTATTTTAACGGACCACAAAAATTTACTTTATATCGAAGGTGCACGTCGCCTCGGTCCTCGACAAGCTCGCTGGGCGCTCTTATTTTCTCGCTTCAACTATCATCTATCCTATATCCCGGGAACGAAGAACGTGAAGGCAGATGCGTTGTCCAGACAATACTCCTCGGAAGACAGGCCTGAGGCAGCTTTGGAACCTATCCTACCTCCCGAGAGAATTTTGGCTACTTCCACCTTCAAATCGCTAGACAAGATCAAAAGGGACAAGCAACAGATCCCTTCAAACACGGCGATCCCCTCTAACAGGCTCTTCGTCTCGCCCAGATTCATTCCAGAGGTCCTAGATTGGGGACACTCTTCTAAAACTGCAGGTCACCCAGGTTTCAGAAGGACGTTAGACTTAATTCGTCGGAACTTTTGGTGGCCCAGTATGTCTAAAGACATTGCGGAATACACTCGCGCTTGTCCTGTATGCACCCAGAACAAGACACTTCCACAGAGACCTCAGGGACTTCTCCTCCCATTGCCAGTGCCTGCTCGTCCATGGTCCCATATCTCCATGGATTTCATAGTCGACCTCCCTAGGTCTAGGGGCTTCAACACCATTTTAGTTGTCGTAGACAGGTTTTCGAAGATGGCCCACTTCATCCCCCTCAAGGGACTGCCCTCCTCTCCCGCCCTAGCAGACATTTTCTCCGAGCATATCTTTAGGATCCATGCCATTCCGTCTTCCATTGTCTCTGACAGAGGATCCCAGTTCGTCTCCAAGTTCTGGAGGACCTTCACTAAGAGACTGGGAATTGTCTCTTCCTTCTCCTCTGCATACCACCCCCAGTCCAATGGACAGACGGAGAGAACTAACCAGTCGCTGGAGAAATACCTCAGATGTTTCATCTCCGATTCCCAGGATGATTGGTCCCAACTCCTCCCGTGGGCAGAGTACGCGGTCAATTCGGCCCGAAGTGAATCCACCCGAGAATCTCCATTTTTTGTCAATTATGGGTTTCACCCTCCTTGCCTACCCATTTCTAATCTGACTTCTGGGGTACCGGCGGTAGACGAACGGATTTCCACTCTCCAAGACATTTGGTCCAAGGTACAAAAGTCTCTCCACAAGGCCGCCGATACTGCTAGACTTCAGGCCAATCGCCACCGTCGGCCGGCACCCAACTACAAGCCAGGGGATTTAGTATGGCTCTCGTCAAGAAACATTCGCTTGAGAGTCCCTTCCCCTAAACTGGCACCTAGGTTTTTGGGACCCTTTCCCGTCGTGGAGCAGATTAACCCAGTGGCGTTTCGCCTTAAACTACCACCCTCCATGAGGATCCCAGACGTTTTTCATACCTCGCTATTAAAACTCCACATTGCCAATCATTTCTTTCCTAAACAGACCAGCAAGCCAGATCCAGTCACGGTACTCAATAACGAGGAATACGAGGTACAAGCCTTACTGGACTCCCGCATCTCCAGGGGGCAGCTTCAGTTTTTGGTCCACTGGACGGGTTTCGGACCCGAGGAGAGGTCTTGGGTTCCGCTCAAAGACATCCATGCACCCAGCCTCCTGAAGACTTTTAGGAGGAAATTTCCAGACAAGCCGTTTTTGGATCGTCCTGAGGCCGATCCTGAAGAGGGGGGTACTGTTAGGAATGTGAGCACACAGCGTCTCAGGCGGAGCTCACGGCTCTCTCCTTACACTGCTCAGACCCTTCCACTATAACCACGCAAGCCCCCTTCAGCTTCATCACTTACCCCTCGGCATGGTGGGACGCTCCACGAGGTTCTTCCTCCTCGCTCTGCGCCGCAGCCGTCGGCGCGGAATCGCCACCCCGCACGCACGTGCGCACCCCACGTTGCTTCCTCTCATGCACACGTTGGACTTACAGTGCACACACCAAAAGCCCTTGAACTTATCCCCACTCAGGCTCCGCCCCCAAACACCGCATGGTTACAATCTGGCTCTTGCTGAGTGTCACCTGAGCTCTAAGAACAGCAGCCAATGCACTGAAGCTCCCTGGGCTCCTCCAGGCACGCCCCCTCTCCTGGTTGGCTGTTCCAGCTTTATATACCCTCTCTGTTCTGTGCTTCCTCGCTCGTCATAGTTTTTGTATGGGTGTTTCACAGTGCTTGTTCTTTGATTCTCTCGGTTTAGACGCGGCTTGGCAGACTACCCCCTTTGGCTCTCGACTTCGGATTGTTCCTGTTTAAGTACCTTCTGGCTCCCTTCGACCTCGGCACTCATCTCGATTCCTCCATACATCTCCTACCCCTGATCTCGGCAACGGCAACGACCATTCTTCTGGGAAAACGGTATCGGCAAGTATTCTCGCAATACACCCCATCTGGCCTGGCACCATCTAATACCACAACCCGGACACGTCCCTCGCTCTGTCGGTGTGTGTATTCATACCTGCCACCTCAGTTCTAGGGACAGGTCTGGTCTGCGGGCTACTCCGGCGTAACATTGTGCAGGCCTGCCCTACATCATGGGGACTGGGTGAAAAAAACAAGTTGAAGAGGATGGGTGCTAAATGCAAAAAAATCCTAGTCAAGGAGCAGCACAGCAAGCAGAGGGAGCCAAGCACACCAAAAAAGGTGTAAAAGATGAAATTAATGCAAATAGATCATTTAATGGCAGAAGGAGCCAAGCACACCAAAAAAGGAGTAAAAAATGAAATTAGAGAAAAGAGATCATTTAATGACTACACAAGTCAAAAATATGCCGTGCACCTTCATCCCGATAGGATGATCTCTTTGCATTAATTTCATCTTTTGCTCCTTTTTTGGTGTGCTTGTCTCCCTCTGCTTGAAACACATATGCGTCATTGAATTTCTGCGCATGCTTGTTTCTATTGGACCTGATTGACATGCATATGCTTGTCATTGATTTTCTGTGCATGCGAGTTTATATGGAACCTGCTTGAAAAGCATATTTGTGTAATTGTATTTCAGGGTATTATAAAAAAAAATAGATGCAGGAATTACCTAAGATTGCCTGACAGTATCGCTGGATGTGTTTACTGCACAAACACAGTGTTGATGCTTATCAGCCTGCCAAACCTGCAAAACATGAATGAAAAGAACAATTAAACAATGAATACGAAATACATTTTTAGCATTTTTTAAATAATACAATAATACAATCTTCTGACATCTTATTGCTAGTCTTTTACATGTTCAAATATTAAATAATTCTGAGATAGTTTTTTTTAGAGAAGTGAATATTGTAGATGCATAAATTACAGTACAGTACATTACATGACAGTATTGATGGATGTGTTTCCTGCACGAACACGGTGTTGTCGTCAGCCCACCAAACCTGCAAAACAAGAATGAAAAAAATAATTCAACAATAACTACAATAAAGTACTTAATTAAAAACATGTTCTGCATAACTGTATTTATTGAATTAAACATTCATAACACAGACAAAGATTCCCCCATGGATACACTCATAGTAATCAGTGTGAGAAGTTATTATTTAATTAAGATCCTTTTAATAGTGAATAGTCTAAAACAGTTTTGTACAGAGGGACTTGGTATTAGTATCCATGGCCAATCCCTTATACCAACTACTTATAAGAATACATTGAGTTACATTAGGTGTTCAAGTAGACACTTCTTTACTTAGTGTCTTACAAAATCCTTTTTATTAGTATAGATTAGCTGCAGTCAATAATGTGTACCAACATACATTTCTCAAATTACTTATTGGGGGCTATGCACTAAGCAGTGATAAGTCGTTTTAAGAGTGCAAAGTGCTTTAAGAACGTGATATTGCGCTCAGCGCGATTCACAGAGCAGTGATAACAGGGACTTTGCGCTTTAAAACGGATTTTTTTAGAGAAAAATTTCTAAGTCCAACAAAGCTCGTACGATCAGCTAAATGCGCTGATTTCTGCCAGTCTGCGCGATTCTCAAAGCACCGCTAACTGATTGTGCTTTAAAAACGCGCTGAGAAAAGCATGCCAGCTCAAGGCAGGTGCAAAAGGAGCAGGACTTAGAAAAATGTCTTTGTTTATATTATTGCAGGCACACCATCCATACAACAGGCCGGCGGGTGTCCCCGGCTGACCCCACGGGTGTCACCGGGTGATCCCCGTGGGTGTCCGCAGGTGTCCACGGGTGTCCGGTGGCCCCTGCGGGTGTCCGTGAGTCCCCTATGTGATTGGCTGTAATAGACATGTGACAGACGTTTGGGGGAGAAAGGATGTGATGTCATCCAAAGGGAGTCACATGTCTACTTCAGCCAATCAGATATGGGATTTAGTTCCCACAATCTGATTGGCTCAAGTACCATGTGATGGCGGCCATCTTTAGTTTGATAACATCATCTTAAAGGCAAATGAAGCACAGCCATTCTGATTGGCTGGCTTCATTCCCTTTAAATGAAGTTGTGACAGGATAAACAACAGCCACCAGTTATATGCCTGGAAAACCTATGTCTAGTCTGCAGTGCAGCACTGACTAGGTTAACTTCAGCTGGGAACCTCAGGACAATTAGTTGGATCCCAGCTGCCTAATCAGGGTGTGTTAAAACCCAGGCTGTAGACAAATGGATGCGGTCTGTTGAGGAGTGAGGAGTAAGCTGCTAAAGAGATTGCTAAAGAGTTTCCTTATACAAGGTCTGATTAGAAAGTAGATGAATTGTGAACCGTCTGTCCCCTGCATAGAAAAGGGCAACTGCCATATACACTGTCTGCTAAAGAGAAACTGTTTTTGTCTGTCTGCTGAAGAAAAGCCATTTTCCTTTTGTTGCTGATGGAAAGCTATTTTTGTTTTGTGTGCTGTATATTTGTCAAGGCTGAATAAATAAGCCTTGTCCAGAAACCCGCGTGTGTAGTTGCATGTACCCTGCAACAGACGTCATAATAGAAGCCTATGTCGTCTCATTTTTCAGCCAGACGCCGTGGAGGGAGGACCTCCCCTCCCAAGAAGAGGATCAGGGTGTGGCAAAAGAAGACCCCGGAGAAGGTAAAGAAGACCCAGGAGAAAGTAAAGAAGACCCCAAGACTGACGGTATGGATTACAAATAGAAGAAAGAAGACAAACACTTGGATTGTTATGGTTTTTAATTTTATGGTTACCTGGTTCCTGTGCGTGGATTGGTTCGAGAGCATGCAGTTCCCCGGGATTCGGTGAGTGGGCCATCTAATGGTAAGTAAACAAAAGATTATTTTTTTTACTTTTAAAGGTTTTTGAATTTGTTTTTAATGTGATTTTTTTTTAATGTCCATTTATTGTCCCTGTATTTATCTATGTCCCTATGGATATACATACATACATACATACATACATACATACATACAAGAACACTGAATGGTTGTATTGTATTTTAATTTTTGATGTAATATAATTGTTTTTTATGCTCATTTATTGCCTATGTATGTTATGTATATCTATATGGCTAGACATACATGGATAATAAATGATTGTTTTGCAAATGTTTCTTTAGGTTCTTTTGATGTTTTTAAAATGTATTTTGCAGCTTTCTTTAGAAATTGGTGTGTATAATGTAATTTTTATTTAGTTACATGTAATTTTTCATGGTCTTTGCAATAGTTTATTTCAGGCGCTTACTTTTTAATATTGGCCTATTTTTGGTAGTTAGATTTTGTATGATGGTGGTTACTTTGAAGTTGAAATTTTTTCACAATGGTTTGGTTTTAGTAATTGAATAGTGAATTGTGTAATTGATTTGGATTGGATTGTAATTGATTTTTGATTAGATTAATTGATTGATGGTAAAAAAATGTATGTTTACTTGCTTAGTTTTTATTTGATTGTTTGGATGGCATTGTATCTTGTTGGTATTTGTTTATTTTATTTTGAACATTGATTTGGTATAGTGTTACATGATGCACAGATTAATTGCATCATGTACACACTAAAATGCAATTGTTTGATTGCCATTTGGTATATATTTATTTGTCTAGGTGCTGTTTTGTTGGAGATGAGATATATAAACAATACACACTGACTGATGTAATAAAACAATAGCACTTTACTGTAGTCATATAAACAATCATAACCAATGACACCACTACTGTAACACCAGGCCTTTAAGGGCCGCAACCCCTCACCGTGCCTTCCCAACAACGTGTCCACACCCCTGCGGGGTTTCCCCAATGTGCTAAGGTGCTCCGGCACCGTACCGTCCCAGTGTCCCCAGAATCAACCACCCACCCAAGTGTGTGAGACGCCGCTGCCCCACTAATGGGAAGGTGAGTTGGTGCACTTAGTTGTGTACCTGCCAGGTGTGTCCACAACTGGGCGCGCAGATGCTATACTTGTGATGGGATCCACGGAGGCCAGAATAGAGCTGCGTCCTAGCTGTGTCCCTCACTATTAAGCAACAGGGGCAATGCCCTTATCTATGGGCCTGTTCTTGCAGCAAACAAAAGTTGAGGGGAATCGGGAGCCTAGCTGGGGCCTAATGGGGGTATCTGGCCTAGTGCAGGTGCTACAGACACCTGCACAAATACACCCTACCCTAAGCGCGTCCAAGCTCCAACTGGCTGACTTGCAGCAAGCCAAATGTAACAATCTCCTGCTGCCGAGATTCTCCTAGCCCTATCGGCTGCCTTGAACATGTGACTCGCAACCCCGTAGGCTCATGGGACATATAGTTCCCATCGCGGAGCCATCTAACATTGCTCCCGCCTGCGCCTGCTACTGCGCATGCTCAATCATCCTAATGGCTGCCGGGCTTGTCTCGCACATGCACGATCTCTACTAACATGGCGACGCCCTGTATGGCGCCAACTGTGTCTCCGGCGATGCACTTGCCTCCCTAGCAACCTCCCATCACATGCAACTATCCCCACAGCCACCGGAGGGTAAGAAGAGGGGAGGAAATTGCAAAGGAACCGAGGGACCAGAAGGGATCTGGTTACATCCTCCCCCGGTGGAAAAAAACAACATCCCCGCTTGGGAACAGCGTAACACAACAATAACAATAATCACACAGTGTTATATAATAAAAATGCAGTAAATTATGTACAACTTATCACATGTCATAACTCTACATGAGGTTATAAATTTCTGTGAATATCACAATGACTGATTTAATTTTGCTGCAAGATCACTGCTAAGCCTTATAGTGGGATGCCCCAAATGTATCATAAGTTACCCGATTTGGAGGGTACCTAATTCTTTGGCTCCGCCAGATCTGTTCTTCAGCTACTCCCACTGAGGAGCAATAGGTATAGTCCTGAGGCTCTGCCTCTCCCATTGAGGGTATATATGGCTCTTAACAGTATCTGTTTGGAATGAAGCATGGGCTGCTGCGGTCCAGAGGTTGGCTCGTTGGAGCCCCCGTTTTCCTGAAGCCTTTGCACGTATCTAAAGTGTGTTGCATTGTGTATCCCATCTGTTGACACTCGCAGACGTACATCCACCGGCAACCGGGCTTCTTGCCCAAACATAAGGAAGTATGTTTAGAATCCCGTGGACTCGTGTTGAGTACAGTTGTACGCATGTACTAGGGCTTCCACATGTCGGCTTCACTCTATCTTCTGAGCGCCTTTCAACGTGCCGAACATGTCCAGGAACGTCCTGTCAAATCTCTCCGGCAGAGCGTCACCTTCCGTATGGTACGGAGTTGTTAAAAACTTGGTGATGTCCAGGATTTTGAGCAGCCCCCGGATCAGTTTACTTTCAAAATCCCGGTCTTGGTCGGAATGAAGGCTGTTGGGCAGACAATAATGCACAAAATACCTTTCCAACAGTATCTTCGCCATCGTGCAAGGCTTTCAGGACCATACTGTATATTGTAGATTTTTATGGAAAACCAGTTGTCGTCTATCCGGGTGGTTGTGGTATTGCACCACCCGATAGAGTAACTCATTGTCGATCTTGAACTTATCCGCTTCTCGCATGAGAATGGTGACCATGTCGCTAGGAGCACATTTCAGAATTGCAGGCTTGTTTTTCTGTACAGCCTGACGGATGATGCCAGCTATGGGGTCCCGGATCTGATATTGGACCATATTCTTCCACGTTATGATCTTATCGTGGGTGATATTCATCCCTTTTGGGTCACAGTAAGCGGCGGGGATGGCTTTGGATTGACAGCCTAATGAGTCTGTGACCCTTAACTCTGAGAAGGCCACTCTATCTTCTATGACAGCAGCCGTGTTGAACATGGCTCACATCCCTGGTCGCGGTATCTCCTCCCAGCAGTCATCATCTGAAGTGGGGCTCAGCCCTGGTCTTCGGGATAGGGCATCTGCTCCGATATTCAGAGGCCCTGTATTATATTTCAGCGTGAAGTGGTAGTTTGATAGCGCTGCCAGCCATCGGTGGCCGGTAGCATCTAGTTTGGCGGATGTTAGTATGTAAGTGAGGGGATTATCACCCGTCCTCACTTCGAAAGATAAGCCGTACAAGTAGTCATGGAGTTTATCCACAATGGCCCACTTGAGGGTGAGTAACTCCAGGTTGTGTACCGAATAATTCTGCTCGCTGGGGAGTCAAATTGCGGATAAAGTAGGCTACCAGTCGGAAGCCTTCTGGGTGCTTCTGGTGTTAGACTGCCCCTAAGCCGTTAAGACTTGCGTCTACATGGAGGACGTAGGGCTGTTCCGGATTGGCATAAGCAAGCAGGTGCCTTGGTTAAGCTTTTCTTCAGGCCCAGGAAGGCCCGTTCGCATTCAGTCATCCATTTATCATCAAACGGCTGTTGAGTAGAGGTGGCTTTTCGCCCGGTGTTTTCGGGGCATATCTTGAGGAGATTATTTAGAGGCTTGGCCTTACTTGAATACCCCTCCACAAACCGACGATAGTAGCCACAGAAGCCGAGGAAAGAGCGTAGCTCCATGATATTCCCACAGCTTCGACTTTTGCTGGATCAGTGGCGATTCCATCGGCAGACACAATGTGTCCCAAGTAGGTCACTGAGGTGTGACAGAACCGGCACTTGTCAAGAGACCGTTTCAGGCCCTCTTCATGTTCCTCCAAGGTTTTACTGAAGACAATAATATCGTCCAGGTAGATCAAGTATTCCCGAGGATTCATGTCTCCAATGGTTTTTTCTATTAGGCGTTGAAATGTTGCTGGAGCCCCACAGATGCCTTGGGGCATGCGTGTAAATTGGAAAAAGCCCAATTGACAGACAAAGGCAGTCTTCTTCTGGTCTTCTTCACTTATCGCTACATGGTAGTACCCAGATCACAAGTCCAGAACACTGAACTACTGGATCCCAGTTAGTGCATTGAGAATCTCTTTGATGCAAGGAAGAGTGAACTGATCAGGTATGGCACGGTTGTTCAGTGTCCGGTAGTCGACACACAATCTTATGATCCATATTTCTTTCTCGCCATCACAATGGGTGAGGCGTAGGGACTTCAGAATTCATTCACAATCCCTGCTGTTTCCATCTCTTGTAAGATGTCCCTTACATCATCCACATCACGAGGGGCAATGCGACGAGAGTGTTCTCGGAAGGGTGTAGTGTCACTCAGACTGATGGTGTGTTGGGTGCTGCAACTGCAGCCCACGTCCATCTCACCTGTGGAAAATACAGCACGACGTTCTCCCAATCTGGCTGTTAGCCGGTCCTTCCACTCGGCCGGCAGGGTTGAGTCTCTGAAGTTGAAAGGTAGCTCGGCTGGATGCTCTGACACCATAGCGGTATTCACATGAGGCAGAGTCTCCACAGGGGTGACAGGATGTATTCGCCCCAATCTTTACCCCTCATCAAAGGCTATGGGGTACGGAGAGATATTTTGGATGAACACTTTCATTCGTCCAGGAATCTTCTGATATCAGCTTGTAGCCTCACTGGGCATCTTCCTCCGGTGTGCTTTCCAGAGAAAAGAGGTGTTCAGCCTCATCTCTGTCAGAGTAGCAGCATAATGCGGCCATGCACTTCACTCCCCCTGATGGAATTTCTGTTAGTCCTGCTTGCAGGTTGAAGAGATCTCCATGAGGATCTAGAGCCGATATCTTGCAACACTCGTCCAACAGGAAGGGATGGAGGTTTAGGCTACTCAGAGACAGTTCACTGACTTCTTGTAGATAGGCCCTGACTATTGCCCACACTATATCAGTGTTAGTTCCCAAGATAATAGGGTACTTGAGCTGCTTGTAGGACTCAGGGCACACTAGTGCCTCCACATCCATAGGTTGCGATTTGCCTTTGTTCAACTAAACTATCTCCAGACGAACATTCACAATCCCATCAATGGGGTAGTCCTCATTGTGGCGTTAGAAGGGTTAATCAGGCCATTATTAAAGGCATTATACCCGGCTGATTAAACCTAAATCCCATTGGGACTGAAGGGGTTAACTGTATGCGCACCACACTAATATGTTTCCCCCTACACCCACCTTCTTGTTCTCATTTTGCAGTCCATTCCCTAGCTGCAGTAATAGGAATGTATACAGACTGTGCCAATTGGTTTTGAGACACAAGAGGGAGCTGTGAGCGCTAAACCAAGCGCTGAATGAAGACACCTGGCTATGTATGGGTGGCCGCGTTGAAAGTATAGGGATCACTTTCTAAGCTTTCGACCTCGCAACCGCAAGGTTAATTATGTACTGTTCGTGGTTTGTGGTCTTGCTGAAGTGGTTTCTGTCAAAATGTATCCGCTACCTAGGTAGCTTCGTAACTTGAAAGAGGGAAAGTCAATTGACGTGGGAATCGGATTAAACCGCAAAACCACATCGTAGCCCGTTTAATTAAATAAACTCGCAAATGGAATAAGCTAGCACTCTAATTTTTGGAGTGCAGTGAGGAATAAAGAAACCATATACACATAAAATTTATAATAGTGGCATATGCAGAACATATTGTTTTAATAAACTGTGTTATACTGTTGGTTTTAAATGTGAAGGCAGGAAAACTTTTTTCTGCAAGCTCGGGAAAAATCCTTTAGCATGCAAATATGCTAAGGGTGAATAAACGGAGGTTTTTTTTCAATTCCGTACTTCAAAGAGCCCCTGCAGAGAGGGTGCCTCAATGTCTATGAGAAGTCCGGAGTTGAAAAGCCTCAGCAATCCTAGGTGTTAAGATGGCCGGGATATTGTGAGTGCCAGATACTGGTGTAAAGTATGCGTACTTCACACTTGGTGGCCAAACCCCAGACTCAGTGTCGCCAGGTAAGAGACTGACCCTGGTGTGCTAAGGAACTCTGGTGTGAAGTTGTCACATGTTCCGTGCAAACCGGGAGGCAGCCCCTGCCCTTTCTGCGAAGTACTGGCAAGTCGGGGATAGGTGGGGAAAATATTCCCACGGCGGGATTGGGTGCATATGTTAAGTATAGGACCCTGAACCCTATAAAAATGTCTGCAGCCCAGTCCCAGTTTGAATCACCTGATTTTAACCAAGTTCCAGCGTCTGCGGTTCCGGTGTGTGAGGGGTTAATAATATCGTAACCAAGGATCATCCCCCTCTTCTGGAATTCATTAGAGCTAAGGGTTCCCGAACGAACCCTGTAAGGACTGAACAAACTTTTACCTGTTGGCGGAAATAGAGGGCTGGCAAGTTGCGCCCCAGCCAGGAACTGCTACACGATCATTGTGCGCACCCACTTGCATACGTGCAGGGGTGCTCAGAGACTTTGTTTTGTTCCAAGGACAATTGATTTCATTTCCCCATCCCAGTAAGTGTTTTATTGAGTGTATATTGTGAAGATTTGTGTGTCTGTCTGAAAAGAGATAAATTACAATTTATTTTACCCAACTTGTGTGCTCATGGCAGAATCTGGTATTAATTTGTGTATAAGTCTTGGTCTCCCGTGACACTCATTACTTAGCCCCCTCCCTTTCATATGCTCTGCTGACTGCAAGGGACATTGTTTAAAGTGTTGGTTATAGAAACCTCTGTACACGATGGTCATTTGAGACCCAGTGTCCAAAAATGCTGATGAATATACACCATCCATGATGACACGTGTGATAGTGGCTGGTCCTACCCGACTGCAAGCATCCAATGGGGAAGCTCCATCATTGGGGCATGGTTCGGGAGGGTTTTCAGATGGCAGGGAATGAGTTTCTGCTGTCTGGACTCTACATGTCATGGAGCGAGGAGTGTTCAGCCAAATGGAAGTTTTTTTTCTTGAGCTGAACATTCTTTGCGAAGTGGCCCTTCTGGCCCAGCTGTAGCAGCGGTTGGAGCAACCTGCGCCAGCTGTGTAGGGGAAAGCTTATCTTCTCCGTGGCGGGGAGATTGGTTGAGATGGCCTCTTAGAAGTCGTATCCTCAGATTTCTCTTTAGTCCTAGACAGTTTTCCTGGAGTCTCCTTGTTCTCCCCTTTGGAGGAATCCTGGAAGGCCTTGGGGGCCTGGAACCTCAGGATAGCTTCCTGTTCTTGGATTTGGTCCATTAGATCCTCAAAGTTGGAAGGGCTAGTGATGGAGATGGTGCAGCAGATCCTGGTCGCAAGGGGGTGTGAGAGTGATGCTCCTTCTTGCTGGTCAGGGTCCACAACATCATTTTTAGCCAGCATAGGAAGTCGGATAAGTCTTCTCCCTCCTTCTGTTTGAGGGCAAAGAATTGCGCTTGGGTCATCCTTCTGTCCATAGGCCTTGGTTAGGGCATGTATCAGTTCATTAGCATCGGCTTCTTCATGGTCTTTGCGATTCACAGATATATAACAGTCCCGTAAGAAAGTCTTATCTGTTTCTTGTAGCTGTAGGGGAAGGCCTCTCTGCTCTCCTGGGTCAGCACCCTTATGTGCTAAGGCAATGTCTGTCCAGGTATAGAGGCCTGGTCCCCTTTGTCTTGCTGTCAGCCTGCAGTCCCTCTGCAGCTCAAGACATCTGTTGTTCCCCAGATTAGCCCAGTTGTAAACTAGGGAACTCTGGTCTGATCTTCCTGGGTCAGCCCCAATTGTGAGACTGAGGAATCCTCTTCCTGTGTCTCACATGACACTATTTAACAGAGCACTGATTAGGCAGGTGGAATTGGTTAATTGCTGGTGTACAATTAACCAGCACACTGCTGTATTAGAGGCAAGTTTCTTAACAGGGATAAGTCCCTGTTACAGTGGGCTTTTATAGTATGAATCAATTATCACTGCTTTGTGAATAGCACTTACTGGCAAAAAACGACGTATTTGCCATTTTTAGTTCTATCATGTGAATTTTTTTCACTGACTGTTTATTGGTGATAAAAAGCCATTATAGCACAATAGTGCACTGTTATCACTGCTTTGTGAATCGCACAGCAGGCAGTATCGCGCTATAAAGGCATTTATCTCACTTAAAAGGACTTTTCACTGCTTTGTGAATTGGCCTTTAAAAGCCTATGTCACCTCATTTTACACAGAGAAACCGAGGAGGAAGGACCTCCTCCTCCTATAGGAGGACAAAGGCGTGCCAGCCGAAGATACAGATGAAGAAGAAGATACAGATGAAGAAGAAGATATAGATGAAGACCCTAGAAGACCAAAGAATGTGATGAAATTGGATTACAAATTACAGAAGAAGAAAAAGACTTTGGATTTTTTTAACCTGGTTTCTGTTGGTGGATTGGTTCGAGATCATGCGGTGTTCCTTGGATTCGGAGGGTGAAGACATCAAAAGGTAAGTAAAAATATGGAATGTGTTGTTTTTCTTTTACAGGTTTTTTATTTTAATTTTTAATGTGATTGATTATTTTTTTGGATGCTGATTCATTGACATTGTATTTACTGTATGTATGTCTCTATGGATATACATACAGGGACAATCAATGGTTGTTATTGCCAATGCTTGTTTTGCTGTATTTTAAATGTATTTTGCTTGTTTATTTAGAAATGTTTGGGCAATACAATTTTTATTTTTATTTACTAAGATGTATTTTTTAGTGGTGTTTTAAACAGTTTATTTTAGGGGGGAGTGCTTGTATTTTAATAGTGGCTCCTTTTTGGTAGTTAGATTTTGTCGGATGGTGGTTCCTTTGAACTTTCATTTATTTATTAATGGTTTTGTTTTGGTATTTTAATTTTGGACTGTGGAATTTATTTTGGATTGGATTAATTGATTGGTGGTCATTTAGTTCTGTTTACTTCTTGATTTGTTTTTATTTTCTGATTGTTTGGATGGCATAGGAGATTGTTTGTGATTGTTTGTTTTATTTTGACCATTGACTGGCTGTAACGCTCGGCCTGCCCACATGCCAGACGAGACCCCGGGACTGAGGTGGAAAGGAGTAATACCACACACCTAGCAGTAAACAGGGGCACGGCCGGAGTGTGGAAGTAGCGTAGGTGGTCCAGGTAACAAAAATAGAAAGGGTATCGTACTTGACAACTCCAGCGTAGAAAGGTAAAGTCCGTAAGCCAATGGTCATGGGATGGAGAGAGCAGCGTAGTAGAGTGTTCGTAAGCCTGGGTCGTGGAGTGGAGAGAGCAGCGTAGTAGAGTGTCCGTAAGCCGTGTCCAGGGGATATAGAAGTCTGCAGGGTAGTAATGTCCAAAGCCAAATCCAAGGGGTTCCAGAGAGCAGCGTAATCATAGTCCAAAGCCAAAGGTCAAGATCCAGGGAGGTCAGCAGAATATCCAGGGACAGGAACAGGAACTGAAAGACAAAAGGGCCAGGCAACAGCAGACAGCACCGTGGCACAGAAGCTATGCAGAGCAAGGAGGTAATGGTGAGGGGAGACTAAATAGGGGGCTGGGACCTATCAGAGGAAGGGGAGGAACGAGGGAGGACCTGATAGGGGAGAAGTGCCTGAGAAGCTGGGGCCAATCAGAGCACGGGGAGGAGCAGAGGAGCGGCCCGGTGAAAGACCTGGTAGGGGAGAAGTGCCTGGGAGGAGGGCCTGATGGAGCAGGGGCAGGGGAGCATGTGAGGTGCGCGCTGCACCTTAGGAGGCGGAGTCAGGCGCTCGGCACCAGTAAATGGCAGCTTGGGTCCGCGCGAGCCCCGGAAGTGCGGGAGCGGCCGTGAGGAGAGCCGCGAGGAGTGAGGCATGCCGCCGTGGAGCCTGGGCGGCACGGAGAAAAGGTACGGAGGCGCTGGAAGCGGGTGTACCCGCAGCGCGGATCCTTACACTGGCATAGTGTTAAATGATGCACACATTATATGGGCTGTGTCACTGTGCCATTCAATTGTTTTATTGGCATTTTTTATCTATTTAATTGGCTATGTCCTGTATTTTATTTTGCTATGTGGTGTGTTTTATTATGAGATGTGCTGTGTTTTATTTGACTGTGTTTGATTTTGATATGTGCTTTATTTAATTTTGCTGTGTTTTATTATAATATGTGCTGTATTTTATTTTGCGGTGTTTTATTATGATATGTGCTGTATTTTACTTGGTTTCTGTTTGATTTTGATATGTGCTGTATTTTATTTGGCTATGGGGTGTGTTTTATTTGGCTATGTAATTTTTTTTTGGCTATGTAATGTTTTTTATTTGTGCCTGTTTTTTTAAATCCTTCCCCATTTCTTGGTACAGTATATTGGTAAATCTTGCCCATATTATATGAGCATGATGTACCCACTGTACCATGAATGGGTGAAGGGTGAGGGTGGTTGCCTGGGGAGGGTGGTTATGCCTCCTGGGTGGGCAGTGGCAGAGGGTGGGTTAACCCCTTAATTACTTTCGCGGTTATTAACCACTAAGGTGATTAAGGGGCTAGGCGACATTAGAATGTATTTATTACTGTATGTATGCTTTCTTTCAATGGAGGACATGGACCTGCAGTAAGCTGATGAGGACGCCCCTTCATATTGCCAGGGGTAAGTAGAACAGTTTTTATTTACTTTATTGATGCTGGCTAATGTTGGAATTAATAATGGGTAAATAATCTGTTATCCATACCTGGATAATAGTTATTTTGCCCATTACTGTACTGCAGATCTGCACAACACGCGTCCCGCAGGCCGCATGCAGCCCGCTTGCACTCATTGTGCGGCCCACAGCGGCTTTCCCCGTCCTGCTCCCTCCCGAGCCCGCTCTCCCCCCGTGAGCTCGCTATCCCCCCCACGAGCCCGCTTTCCCCCCCCCCTGCGAGCCCGCTTATCCCCCCGTGAGCCCGCTTTCACCCCACATGGGAGACCGCTCTCCCGCTGCCCGGAGCCACCAGCGAGCCTGCTGTCCACCTCCTCCTCCCCTTCGAGTCTGTGCCCACTGCTTGCATTTGTGCTATTCCTGCCTGCTCTGTGAGGAGGGAGAGTAAGGTGAGATGCAGGGGAGGAGGGGAAGGTGAGGTGCAGGGGAGGGCGGGAAGGTGAGGTGCAGCGGGGGTGAGGTGCAGGGGAGAGGGGAAGGTGAGGTGCAGGGGAGGGGAGGAAGGTGAGGTGCAGGGAGGGGGGAAGGTGAGGAGCAGGGGAGGGGGAAGGTGAGATGCAGGGGAGAGGGGAAGGTGAGTTGCAGGGGAGGGGAGGAAGGTGAGGTGCAGGGAGGGGGGAAGGTGAGGAGCAGGGGAGGGGGAAGGTGAGGTGCAGGGGAGGGGGGGAAGGTGAGGTGCAGGGGAGGGGGGGAAGGTGAGGAGCAGGGGAGGGATGGAAGGAATGTGCAGGGGAGGGGGGGAAGGTGAGGTGCAGGGGAGGGGGGAAGGTGAGGTGCAGGGAGGGGGGGAAGGTTAGGTGCAGGGGATGGGGGAAGGTGAGGTGCAGGGGAGGGGGGAGGTGAGGTGCAGGAGAGGGGGGAATGTGAGGTGCAGGGGGGGTGAGGTGCAGGGGAGGGGGGAAGGTGAGGTGCAGCGGAGAGGGGGAAGGTGAGGTGCAGGGGAGGGGGGAAGGTGAGGTGCAGGGGGGTTGAGGTGTAGGGGAGGAGGGGAAGGTGAGGTGCAGGAGGTGTGAGGTGCAGGGTAGGGGGGGAAGGTGAGGTGCAGGGGGGTGAGGTGCAGGGGAGGGGGGGAAGGTGAGGTGCAGGGGAGAGGGGGAAGGTGAGGTGCAGGGGAGGGGGGAAGGTGAGGTGCAGGGGGGTTGAGGTGCAGGGGAGGGGGGAAGGTGAGTTGCAGGGGGGTGAGGTGCAGGGGAGGGGGGAAGGTGAGGTGCAAGGGGGTTGAGGTGCAGGGGATGGGTGGAAGGTGAGGTGCAGGGGAGGGAGGGAAGGTGAGGTAGAGGGGAGGGGGGGAAGGTGAGGTTCAGTGGAGGCGGGAAGGTGAGGTGTAGGGGAGGGGTGAAGGTGAGGTGAGGGGGGGGAAGGTGAGGTGCAGGGAGGGGGGAAGGTGAGGTGCAGGGGAGGGGGGGGAAGGTGAGGTGCAGGAGAGGGGGAGGTGAGGTGCAGGAGGGGGCAAGGTGTGGTGCAGGAGGGGGGATGAGGTGCAGGGGGGAGGTGAGGTGCAGGGGGGAGGTGGGGGTGAGGCGGGGGGGGGGAGGTGAGGTGCAGGGGGGGGGAATGAGGTGCAGGGGAGGGGAGGTAAGGTACAGGGGGAGGGTACAGGGGGTGACGTGTAGTGGGGTGATGTGAGGTGAGGTGCAGGGGGGTGCTGTGTGTTGCAGGGGGTGATGTGAGGTGCAAGGGGGGTGATGTGCAGGGGGGGTGGGATGTGTGTGATCTTCTGGGGGGTATTGTGTGTCATGTGGAGGGGGAGAATTATGTATGGGTGAGGGGGAGAGATGGGGGTGTGAGAAAGGGTGAGTCTCACAAAGGTTGATGATGAGGGGTGCAGGGGGAGATATGTGGATGAGGGGTGGTGGGGCAGATACATGAAGATGATGATGGATGCTGGGCAGATATATGAGGATGATGAGGGGTGCTGGGGGAGATTGATGAGGGGTGCTGAAGGAGATATGATGATGATGAGAGGTGCTGGGGGAGATATGATGATGATGATTATTTTACCCGTGCCGCCCAAATCTGTTTTCCTTGGAGTAGTTTGGCCCTTCTCACTTTACAAGTTGTGCAGGCCTGCTGTACTGTATGTGTTTGGTGGGGGGAGGTGTATGTATTGAAATCTAGGACATGTTTATTTTTTTAAATACAGGATTGGTACTGCAGGCAGCGGGGGACCACCTGAGGACCCCCGGATGCCCACAGGGCCAACTCAAGAACCCCCGGAGGCCCACGGGTACTACCTGAAGACCCATGGGGGACACCCGTTGGGAAGAACTGGGGGCCCGACAGCTGTTGGGTCCCGGGGATCTGTGGGGACCAGCCGAAGGCCCCCCAAGCCCCAGTGGGAAACACTCGAGGGCCCACAGACACCCATGGGGATGACCTGTGGACCCCCAGAAACCCATGGGACCACCCGTGGACCCCATTGAGGCCCGTGGTGACCACCTAAAGGTCACTGAGCCTAGCAGGGACCACCCAGGGGCTCCCAGACACCCGTTGGTACCCCCCGGGGTGCACTGGGGGGCCTGCTCACATTGTGTATTGTTTATTAATTATTGTAATGGTTTATTGGGGTCCTAGGAGGTGGGTAGTGGGTCTGTTGTGTGCGTTATTGTTTATTGTGGGTATCGTGGGTTGGTGAAGGGTGTATTATCCCAAAGGATGGGTGGTTAGGCCTACCGGGTGGTTAGTGGGGGAGGGATAGTGGGGCAGGGTGGGTACACCACCACTTAATTACTATAGTGGTTACTAACCTCTAAGGTGATTAAGGGGTTAAGGGACATTAGACTGGCATGATTGAGTTATCGCCGCTTAGAGAATCCCGCTGACTGGCAAGAAATGGCGCGTTTGCCTTTTTTTGCCTGATCAGACGTGTTTTGCTTGCAGGGCTGAAAATATGCCTTTTAAGGCCGATAAAGCACTGTTATCACTGCTTAGTGAATCACGCATCAGCCTGTATCGGCCTTAAAAGCCACTTTGCGCTCTTAAAAGCAGTTATCACAGCTTAGTGCATAGACCCCAAAGTTTCCTCTTGGTCTTAATGGTAATGTTGATTTAATGCCCCTTTAAGATAGATAATTATGATATCATGATGTTTCTACCTAAAACACATTGTTGCACAGTTTTTGAAGTTATGTTTTATATGCCCATGTAATTTTATTTTTTGTAAATGGATAGATATACTAATGTTGAATTATAAATCTTGTGCATAATAAGTAATTTAAAATATTTGTAATTGTAATTTGAAAATTATGTTATAGAGTTTTTCTCTATCAATTATTAGTTAGTATTATTATTAATTTGGATATAACAATATAGTATTAAGTATTATAGATTCAGTTCTATTCCATCACAATATCGTTCCATGAGATGTTAGATTGTAATTTTTCAGTTGGGAACAATGGTATACTGTACATTGTGTGTAGCTAGACATCTCATGTTAACCACTGATGAAGTACGTTTGATGTAACAAACATGTCGGGAAAGTGTTGAAATCATTACTTGCGCAATCTGACACCGAGTCACTGGGTCGCATACTATCCTTGGCCTTGTATTTGTCATTCTATTCTCCGGTTCCCTTCCATCTGGCACCTACTTACGAGACCTCATATGCAGTGATATGAGCTGCTAAACTAGCTGCTAAACTGAGGACCCGTTTGGGCCTGTAGCATAATTTTTTGAATTCTACGACCAGGAGTAATCAATGCTCACTGATACCTAATTGTAGGTGTCATTTAACATCGGTGCTTTTTATTACAGTATATAAAGGAAAATTATACTTACCCTTGGTGCGCGTCTCTGTTTTTATTTTCATAACAGCTACAGTATAGGGTTTTTGTGATCATACTTAGTTTTAATTTTGAAAGAACTTCCTGAGAGTTAACTGCTTGTCTGATTTCCCAAGTAGAGATGTGCGAATTTTCTGCCAAAATCCAAATCTGTTTCAGATTATCCAGTTCTTTTCATCCACAGATCTGTCTCAAAAAAGGCAGATTCTGTTGGAGGAGTTCAATTTAGCAGTGTCTCTCTCTCTCCTTTCTCCTCTCTCCTCCCTCTCACGCCTATGCTCAAAAAGGAGCACACCAGAGGTACCCTGGGAGATATGCTAATGGCTATAATGTCAATGTCCTTTTGGGGCGTTCTGACTTATTTCCAGGCCTGCTATAACACACTGTCTTTTAGAGTAAAATAGAGGACAGACAACACTTATTAGGTTCCCAGACCTTTGCCTGTTTTTATTCCTCCACGAAGTGGGACTGCAGCATATAAAATCCTAACAGAACATACATAAAATCGTTGCTCAACTGAGTTCTAAATAAACAGTTCACAGGAACCTCATTAATGTTGAACGGCTTGTCCGTTTACCAAAACATATCAACCTCTTCCTTAATGTTATGTTTATGTCTAAAGCACTTATTCCCATGATCTGTTATTTATATTATCTGTTATTTATTCGATTACCACATGTATTACTACTGTGAAGCGCTATGTACATTAATGGCGCTATATAAATAAAGACATACAATACAATACAATGTACCAGGAAAATTGTTTCTCAGGCATTTAAAGAGACAGTGCAACATTGAATTGTCCTTTTTTTAGTTTTAGGCTTTTGAGACAAGTCCTTCTCAATCCCAGCACATCCTCTGGGAGATGACTTCTCCATAGCACCTTTCCTTTGTAGTCCTGTACTTCCGAGGCAAATCCTTCTGAGCAACTTAAATTCTTCTGCTGTCAGTTCTCTTAGCTCCCTCAGGTTCTGGAACAGGAACTTCTGTGGCATTCAGCCCAGCAATTTCTCAGACAGTCCCATCTGAAAACCCCATACCCTATTTGATCATTTACTTTCTTTTTTTTTAGTAAAGCTTTATGTCTATCACAGACATTTTTTAATTCCCTTACTATTTAATCCTCTACCACTTCGGTTGGGAAACTATTCCATGACTCAACAACCCTATTCAAGCTGCACGTCCTCCTACATACCCTATGCGTGCCACCATAATGATTCAGAGCATGACCTTTTGTCCTAGCATTTCTCTTTCTCTAAAATTGTCTTCCATCCTGTACTTTGTTGAAACCTTTTATGTATTTAAACATTTCTATCATATCCCTCTTTCCATTCTCTTTTATAAGATGTACATATTAAGGATTTTCAATCTTTGCTAATGCGTATTTTGATGTATAGCAGGGCTCTTCAGCTGGTGGACTGCAGGCTCTCTGCTCCTGCTAATTTCATACTGGTTGCTTAGGCAGCTAAGTGTAATTTATTGCACGGTAAGTCACTTGAAAGTTAAGGTAAGGACAATATATATGGTACAGATTCTATTAAAGACTTACTGTTCCCGGTACTGTATCAACACATGAGATCCCCTCCGCAGGAACACTTTGTGTATTGCAGTCCCCTGTCATCCCACAGTTAGGTGGTGTTTTTTTTAATGTCAATTTCAACATCTGACCCCAAAATGGCACTGCGAATATCTTCAGTTGTACATTCCAGGGAATGAGTAATTGCTTTACATACTGCATGTACTGTCCTGGTAGTGTTGAGCACATGTAAAGGATAGTTTTAACATTTTTGTGCAAGTACATGTCAGCATAAATGGCATACTATGTGGGGTTTAAGAGGGAGTTGAACAGGAGTGAAACAAGAAGTGGACATCTATTTGCTTTGGATTCTGAATTTGAACTGCGTTGGAAAGCAGGAGAGTTTTTATAACAGACTTAAGAAAACACAGCATTTGTCATTCTAGAGCACCTCACTCATATTGCATTTCTCCACTCTATCCTTATCCAAACTTCATTTTTACTGCCCAGTCCCCACTCAACTGTCAACACTAAAATATCACTACTATCACTGCCATGCCGCCTCTAATATTTATATCTGCTCTGACCTCACTTCTTTTAAAACTACACATTTCTTTCTACCAGACCCATTCTTCCTTTAACACCATTCATACAGTATATCTCCATTTCTACTTCCTTCTCCACTTCTCATTTCACATGAACTCCTTTCCTATTTGCACCATCTGACACTACATTTTAAACACACCTCTTTAACCAAGCATATGAGTAGCTCCGTAGCTGATACTATACACCTCATACATCGAACTTGACCCCTTGCAGATGCACTTATTAGGAGAACCTCCTACTGTCTATGTACATTCTTTCTATTTACCACTTAGATTGTAAGCTCTTTGGGGCAGGGGCTCCTTTTCCTAATGTTACTTTGATATCTCTAGCACTTATTCCCATATGTGTTATATTATTATGTCGCATGTATTACTGTGAAGTGCTATGTACACTGATGACGCTATATAAATAAAGATACATACAATTGAAAATGTGACTATAGTTTTTGACCCACTTTTGTAATCATTATACACCACACCTTCAATCATCAATATTCACAAAGTAAAGAACGTAGAACCCTTTCCGTGGATCTTCAAATGTTTTTACATTAAACATACATTATTTGCTTCAATTGTTCCCAATGTTATCATTGAAACTGCTTGCTTGCCACAACCTTTTGTATTCTGGGCACTGTGGAGGAGAGCACAACGTAGGTCACTTTCAACATCGAGCCTGTTGCGTTGCTTTGTTTATATAGCCATAAGTGCAGAAAAAACAGTTTGACGCTGAAAATGAGATGATGATATGCAGAGCATGCTCACTGGTTTTGAGATAAACAGAGAGATATTTTAACTAAAAGTTCTCCAAAGTAATTTTCTGGAAGTTATCTTTGGCAATTAAATCAAACTTACTGTAAGTTCCAAAAACTCCAATTGGAGAACCTCTGGCAAAAACTGGACATGAGTGGTAAAATGGTTCCTCACAATCTTGCAAATGTGATTTTCAGCCACGACTTCAGGGAAATATCACTTGAATTCATCATGCAAACAGATTAGATAAGCATTGATTTTTTTCATTGAGATCATTTTCAAGAACCTTCTCCTTGAGAGCTTCATCAAGTCGAGAAAATATATCTGCCAGATATGTCATGTTCAGTTGAAAGCTATCATTCTTGAAAGCTTCAAGCAGTTGGTCTTTTCCATGGTATTCCAAAAATAGGGCGACATCTTCCTTCAGCTCATAAATCCGACCAATCCTATTTCCCTTTGACAATCAACGAACCTGGGAGTGGAACAGAAGAATTTTGTGGTCTGCTCCAAAATCTTCACAAAGCAAGGCAAATAACCTGGAGTTTCATGCACTGTTTTTCACATAATTAACTAAATTAGCAAGGTTGAGGGTTTCTTGTAGATCGCTGAGCAGAATTTTGGAACCCAATGCTTGGCTGTGTAACAAGTGCTCACCACAAAGAGGACGAGACCGTGAGGCCGAGGTGGGGATTAGTAAACACCGACTAGTGGCTGAGAGGCCACGTCCAGTTTGCAGGTTTGTTGTCACGTAGCCGGGTCAGGGTTATGAGAAGTAAGGTAGTAGTCATTCTCGCCATGGTCGAGGGTAGGAGACTTGAGGGTAGTAGAGGTCAGTTTGCCAAGGTCGAGAGAGTTAGAAGGTAGAGTAGTTGATATCCAAGCTGAGGTCGAGGGTAGGAGGGTTGTTGGTAAAGGTCCGGGATCAAGGTTCAGGTGAACTGCAAGGCAAAACAAGACACAGCAAAGCAAGACAGGACACGTTAAAACAAAGTGCTTGCGACCAGAGTGCTTGCTTTCCACAATGTCACAAGTAATAAACTGTTATGCTCAGCCAATTTGCAGAGGCAAACCCTGAGCTTATAAAGGATGAACAGCCAATAGCTACAGTAAACAGCTGCATGACAGAAGCTGATACAACAATCAGAGCCCTGTTTCATTGCTGGGCAGAGTCTGCACAGCAGGCATTGATGGGACATCAGCTGCAGCAAGATCTGAATCAAACTCGGGGGCGGAACCTGCAGCTGATGCTGACATCACGGGGGCAGAGCCTGTGCCCGATCCTCACAGGCGGTGAATGATAAAGTGCATCCCGAAAACATACAGATTGAGTTTTATTTTACCCCCAGCTAAACCATGAAATCAGTGCTTGACTGTAGAATCAGACAAGGATATTTTCTGAAATTGCTTCTCAATTTACTGTCCAAATAACATTTTTTACAGCACTCAGAATGCAAAGCTTCACAAGAGTCTTGACACTGTGGATTTCTGCATAGAAAATTTATTAGCCAATAGTTGACGTTTTGGCCTCAAGAGCCTTTCTCAAAAGCAAATGGCACATGCTTTTGAGAAAGGCCCTAGAGGCCGAAACGTCAACTATTGGCTAATAAATTTTCTATGCAGAAATCCGCAGTGCTCAGGTTTTTTCCTTTCATACATGATATTGGGAGTACCTAGCAGAGATTCCTGAACCAGGAGCAACGGTATTTATATCTTTTTTTTCCCTTGGGGAGTGCGGCATTACCCTTCAAACTGTTCACAAGAGTCTCGCCAGTGGAGTGAGTTTTTTTCACTTTGCAAATCAAAGGGCTATTTCATACGAAGCCTTTGCGGATTTCTGATGAAATGTTTCAGTACTGTACAATTTCATGTGCTTCAGTGGATCGTGCATTTCAGTAAAAAATTCCACCTTATTTATTTATTATTTTTTTCTAGAGCTTCTATCCAAAGCGCAAATACAATGACAGAAAAATACACCAAAATCAGCTTGAATAAGAACAATAACCGAATAGATGCAGGTGAATAACAAGGACCCTTAAGAGAGAAAGAATTAACGGAAGTTAAAGAGAAGGAAAGAGATGAGTTTTAAGCTTCTGATGAATATGTAAAGGGAGGAAGAAAGACAGATATCAAGGGGCAAAGCATTCTAATCAAGAGGAGCAAGAAAAAGAAAAGAACGAAAACGAGAGGAAGCACATGGGGGACGTGGAGAAGCCAAGAGAATTTGAGAAGATAAGCAGAGAGAATGTGAGGAAGTATAGACAGGAAGTGACACGTTAGAAAGAGACCGTAAATAGATTTGAAGGTAATATAAAAAGAATATAAAAAGAATGTAAACAGAATATGCTGTGAGGGGGGGAGCCAGTGAAGTTGATGGAATAAGGATGAAGAATTGGCAAAGTGGGGCAGATTAAAAATAAAGTGCCCAGCAGAAATCAATAGTGTTTTTGAGAGGAAAGAATGACTAAGCAGGAAAACCAAGAAGAAGAGACTTGCAATTGTCAAGACGAGAAAGAATAAAAGCATGAGCAAGAAGTTTAGCTTATTCAAAAGAAAGAAAACAGTGAATCCGACACAGATTATGGAGTTGGAACCTGCAAGAACGGGCCAAGAGGGAAAAATTAAGAGAAAAGGTAAGACTAGAATAAAAAGTAACACCAAGATTGTGTGCAGAATTTGAGAAGGGAATTTCCAGAGGAGAGAAAGAAATAGAAGAGGGCTTAGATGCAAACGAGCATGAAGAAAAGAATCTCAGTCTTGGAAGGATTTATAAAAAAGGAAACGAGAGTTCATCCATGATTGAAGAGCAGCAGAAAGACAAGAAGATAAGTGGGCAAGAAGAGAGTCAGAAAAAGATGTCAAAGAGAAAAAGATCTGAGAATCATCAGCAAAAAGATGATAGCAAAAACCAAAAGAAGAAATAAGATCACCAAAGAAGAAGTATTAAGTGAAAACATTTTGGGAAGGAAAGTAATACGAGAAATAGGATGATAGAGATAAGAGAATAATCAAGAGAAGGCTGTAAGGGCTCTGGTCCTTGCTTTGGCTGAAACTCACCCTTACAGGGCTATAGAGGTTCCAGGCAAAGGTCTCCCTGAACAGCTATTTGAATCACCTGGTTCTGAACTCAGACTCCTGTTTGGCTTGATGCTGCCTTCTATGCAGCTCTGCCCCTATTGGCTGTTTATGCTATTTAGGGTTAGTCCTCCCCCCGGTTTGTTGCTGAGCATAATTCTGGAATCACTATATTCCTGGTAACCTGTGCTTGCCACAAGCACCTCTGCTTGCCCTGCCTTAGCCCTTCCTGTTCCTGTGCTGAAGCACTTGATCCCCAGTGCTATAGCTTTGTGTTCCTGTAAGCCTCCTCCTACCATAGGTAATTCCTGTGCTTGAGCCCCTGTGCTGAAGCTTCATGTTTTTGTGGCCTCCTCTATCCGGAGGCCTTTCCTTGTGCTGAAGCGCCTATGCTGAAGCTTCCTTGCTCCCTGCTCCTGCGGATCTCCCATGCTGAAGCATCTCTGCTGGATCCTCAATGCTATAGCTGCTCTGTTCTGGCTGCTCTGTCCCTTTCGCTGAAGTGCCTATGCTGAAGCACCTATGCTGAAGCTATTTGTTGTAGCCTTCCTGTTGCTTTACCCTGCCTGTGACCTTGACCTTTGCTCCTGTGCCGCCTGCCTTGACTCCAGCCTGGATAACGTTAACCCTGCCTTTTCCAACACGGACCGGCTATCCACGACGACGGAACCCGCAATCCGGACCCGGCTTTGTGGTCAAAGGTCGGTGTTTACCTATACCCACCTCAGCCTCGCGGTCCAGTGCTGGTTTGTGGTGAGTACGAACGTTACAAAGGCTTCTTAAGAAGAGGAAGAATAGAAAAGGTTTTGAAATAAGAAAGGAAACTCCAGAAGAAAGAGAAGTGTTAAAGTGGTCAACCAAAAAGGGAAGAAGAATAGGGAATGAGAATGGTAGAATGGATACAACAAAAGACAGAGGTGCCCAATGCTACATCAAATTGACAAAATATATACTGTATGGTAATAAGTATAAAGTTTAAATATTTCAATAATAATAGTAATTACTTGATTATTTAGTTAAACCCTTTGGCCAATGATAGAATGAAGGAGGAAACGAATCAAAAGAAGAGGCAGTAGGAAGTGTACGGGAACCCAAAGCAGAACTTCTAGAGAAGAAACAGGAAGAAAGACGAGAAGAAAAAAGAAGGAGGTAGGGTGTGAAGAAACGGGAATAGAAGAACGGAGAGTTGAAATTGTTGAAGAGAAAAAGAAGAAAACAGAAACAGAGAAAAGGGAGAGTGGGGGAGGGGAAAGTGGGGGTGGAGAAAGGAGATGGTTAATAGTAGAAAAGGGTTGCTAAGGTTGGGAAGAAGAGGAAGAAATGAGAGAGAGAAAAAAGACATTTAGCAGCAGTAAGAGCACAGAATAAAAACTGGAGATTAAATTGATAAATAGAAAGTTGAAGAGGGGAAGCAGATTTCTACCAAGCTCGGCGAGAGTGAATACACAGAGAAAGGATAGCAGGAGTAAGCCAGGGTTGGGGGGCCTAAGAAAGGGATAGAAAGGGCAAAGAGGATATAGAGAATCAGCCACAGTGGTCAGAGAAGAAGAGATGATAGTACCAGAAGTGCTACAGTAGAATCAAGAGAAAAAAAGAAGAAAGAGAGGGAAGAACCTAATTAACAACAGAAAAAAGAGCAGGAACATCAGGAGATAGAAGATATGAAGAAAGAAGGTCATATTAAAAGGGACAGGAGAAGGAGGAGGGAGGAAAAGAGTAGTCAGAAAAATAAAATAATCAGCAGGAAGAAGAGCGAGCGGGGGGATAACATGAACAAGGATAAGAGAAAACCAAGTCTAAATAAGCACCATGAACATGAGTGGAAGGAGAAAAGAGAAGGGTGAAACCAAAGGAATCCATGAGAGGTGGTAGGAATGAAGAAGCAATAGCGGGAAGCTAAAGATGGAGAATGAAGTTGCCGAGAATGACCAAGAGAGAGATAGAGTGAAAAATAAGAGAGAGCAGAGAATCAAGATCATCAAGAAATATGAGAAGAGGACCTGGGGGTTGATAGATGATTAGAAAGTAATAGAAGTAGAACTGGAAAACGATGAAAGTTGGAATTCGAATGTAGGAAAAGAAGAGAGAGAGAGAAGGCAGTGGGAAGGAGAGTCCAGTGAGGGTGATAGAGGATACTAACACCCCCTCCTCCGACCCCAGGTGGTGTGGTGGAAGAGAGATGCAGAAGAGATAAAAGCAGCAGAAGTAGCAGAGTTATAAGTGCATATCCTGTTTCCGTCAGGGACGGAAAAGGAAAGATGGAAAAAAGAAATAAAAAGATCAAGAAATAGAGCAGATTTTTTTGCAGGCAGAACAGAGGTTCCACAGTGCAATAACAGGGCAAAAGAGATAGATGGACCTTAGTGAAGGACACAGAAAGAGAGAGGAAGAAAAAGAAAAGAAAAAAAGGGAAGTGAAAAGAAAAAGAGAAGGGAAAGAAATTGCAAGCCTCATACCAGAAAAAGAGGGAGAGGGAAAGAAGTGGTAGGAAAACCTACCAAACTGAACCAGCTAAACTGAGGAAGGAAAAGGGAATACTGTACAATGAAAATATGCTCTTACTGGGCAAAAGGGGAAAAAAAGGGGAAGCAGCCACATGAAAGAAAGGGTAGCAGCGAATAAAATAAGGTATGCAGGATTATAGCTCAAATATTGTAACGTACGTGCTCACCACAAACCTGGACCGTACCGCGGGGCTGAGGTGGGGATAGATATACACCGACCTTAGGCCGTGCAGGCTGATCTGGATTGCGCAGTTCATAGTCGTACATAGCAGGGTCGGGACTGGAGAAGGCAGGATAATCCGTGGACAAGCCGGGGTAAGGATAGGAGAAGGCTGGGTAAACGATATCCATGCTGGGGTTCGGCAAAGGACGCTTGAGCGATGGTGCTCCAATGTAAACAGGAACAGGAACGAGGGATCCAGTGCTTCACCACAAAACAGCACCCCTAGTAGGGTACAGCTGTGAGTAGTGGAGACCACTGGGAGCAGGAGATTGCAGCAGGTAACGGGAACAATGATGCAGGCCTCTGCAAGGAGAATATGCAGCATGTAACAGGAAGCACCGATGCAGGCCTCTGCAGGAGAGATAGGGGATCCAGTACATCAGCACAAACAGCACCCCCTAGCCGGGTACAGCTGTGAGTAGCGGAAGCCACTGGAAGCAGGAGATTGCAGCAGGTAACAGGAACAACGATGCAGGCCTCTGCAAGGAGAATATGCAGCAGGTAACAGGAAGCACCGATGCAGGCCTCTGCAGGAGAGGAAGCAGGGAACAGGTACTGCAGACAGGACAAGAAACACTGAGGCTTCAGTGTAACTGCGGCCGCGAGGCGGGGTCTGCCAGTAACTGACAACTAAGACAAGAAGGCCAGGCAGGCCAAACACAGGCTGTGTCAAACACAGTTACTATAGAAGGTCTATGTTCAGCAACTTCCTGGTGGGCGGGGCAGGAGTTAAATAGAACAGACAGTCAATGAGACAGAGCTGCATA
The DNA here is from genome assembly GCF_040206685.1 of Ascaphus truei. NCBI lineage: Eukaryota > Metazoa > Chordata > Amphibia > Anura > Ascaphidae > Ascaphus > Ascaphus truei. The sequence goes on from NC_134483.1 coordinate 125,596,130, forward strand.
GGAGGCACCAAGAAGCAGGCTACAGTCTAATTGCAGAAGCAGGTGATTCTTGATTGCAGGTTCAAGGGGGAGTTTCCTAGAAGCTGCAAGGTTCTGTAAGGACAAGGTTTCAGCAAAACCCAGGAGCGGATTCCTTACAAATATCGTTCAATTCGACAGGATCGCATGGCGTCATTGCTCAGCATTTTTAGACATACAACACAATGAGTAAGTTGCATCCCATCCTTTTCAATACATACGTGAATTTATACTTAATAGAAGCCTTGTCAAATTTGCCGTCATCCCTGAAGGAAACAGTATATATATATATTTACATTATTACTTGTGGACATCAACCAGAGAAGGGTCTACTTTGTCGGTATGGAGTTATGACCATATTCATAATCTGTGATAACAAACCAGTAAAAAATAAATAAACTAGAATGTGGTGAAAATATTTCCCATGTTCACATTTAATACCAGACTTCTTTTTATGCGCACTGCAAATACTAGAGTGTATTTTATGATGTATTTTTGTACTAAAATACTAATGTTTATTTTGAAAAAAAGCATGAACTCACCTTAAAACAGAAAAATTGCAATAGCGGTATAGCAAGTGGCTGTTTTGTGGCACAGTGGCACCACTCAGTAACTCAGAGAAAAAAAGATAAAGGAAAGATAATAGATGCACTTATGTGCATTATAGGATAATGCAAAAAGCTGCATATTTTCTATAGTAAGGAAGCAATAAATATAAAAAAAATTTCGTTTTCCAAATAAAAATTCTATTATAATATTGAATATGTTTAGCAAACTACACAAACCTCCCCTGCAATCCTTATATGCCCCCTTGGGGAGGCGCCCCACTGGTTAATGACTGTTAATGGTCTTCCATACAGTCAGTTTGTGAGAGTCAGGAGGATGACTAGTATAGCAGTATGAAAAATACATTCTTTCAAAGAGGGTATCCACCACACTTCCCACCCATGCAATATACTAAGGCAGTGGGCTTACGTATGGAAACCTCTCTAAGCACACAGAAACACAAGACAAATGGAAGACTAGGCTTCAATTATTCAAACTTCAATACAACAATAAACAGGTAAGGGAGATAATGACCAAGTACGGTACTTTTTCTGTTTAAACATGACATGTCTGTGATTTTTTTGGTCGCTCTACTTTTTTCATATAAGCAGGAATAATGAACCACGTACTACTTTTTAAGTTCCCTGAAGCTAGCCAACTTCCCTTATTAAAACTCCTGTTAATGTATGACAGACACACACAATCAGAAAATACATTTCTAATGAGGGATTACTATACTTTTCTTTCCTGACATGTAAAATGTACAGGTCTTTTCATGCAGCTGGTTGTGACAGATCCAATGCAGATCATTATTCCTGTAATTATACAGATAAATAAGTATTTTAATCAGTTAATGTTAGGACCTGCGATATTTAGTCATGCCTTGAAGTGGCTCGCAGGCTTACAATGCTTTGGCAAAAGTGTTAAACTAAATGTCCCGTTTTTAAAGATATATCATATATATACTGTGTATTTTTGTCATATTGGATGTAGCTCTGGGCTCCCTTTGTGTTTTTTTTTTTGTAGTATACAGTGCCACGCCCAGAGCACTCCTTTTGACACACACACACACACACACACACACACACACACACACACACACACACACACACACACACACACACACACACACACACACACACACACATACACACACATACACACACATAGTGGTAATTTTGGGGGTTTATATGAGTTCACTGGGTATCTGTGTGTTTATTAACTTTGTGCAGCTGGTCTCAGCTATTTTGGAGGTTAGTGGCCCCTCCTCCCCAGGTTTTAAGCTCGCCCTCCCCTCTTTCCAAATATACAGGTCTTTTCATGCAGCTAGTTGTGACAGATCCAATGCAGATCATTCTTCCTGTAATTACTGTATACAGGTAAATAAGAATTGTAATCAGTTAGTGTTAGGACCTGCAATATCTGGTCATCTGGTCACCACGCCCAGTGAACTGCTTTTGATACTTATCTATATATATTTTTTCTGGTAATTTGGGTGGTTTATATGAGCTTACTGGGTATCTGTGTATGTAATTTATCTGAAATAAATGCCTGTGTGGTCTGGGTTATGTGGGAGAAACTACACAGTTGGTGAAGGATAGGATTCAACAACACAAAGGCTATTCAGAGGAAAGACACTGAGGTATCAGTTGTGTATCATTTCACACAGGCTGGGCACAATAATAATGCCAGTCAATTGAGGTTTCAGGTGATAGAGGGGGTTGAGCAACGCTTTAGAGGTGGAGAAAGAACAAACCATTTCATGCAAAGGGATGCTTGTTGGATCAGAAAACTCGAAACAATGGCTCCAAATGGCATCAATAAGAATTTTGATTTAGGATGTTACCTTTCAAATAGGATCCATGTAACAGCGGACTTATCCCTGTTCACAAATGTGCCTCTAATCCAGCAGTGTGGTGGTTAACTGCTGGTAGGCAATTAACTAACACCACCTGCCTGATTTAGATGGCTTAGAAAAAGCCTGCCTTGGAGACAGGAAGTGACTCCTTAGCTCACGTGTAAGCTGAACTTTGGAGACAGAGCAGAGGTTCTTGAGTCTCCCAGGAGAGACTGACCAAGAGAACACAGATCTCTGGAGCTGACCATGTCTTGAGCTCTGCCAGAAGACACAGCAGAGCTGCTTCCAAGACACAGGGAAAACTTCTAAACCTGAATGCTGACAAACCCTGTAGAAAAGGTAGCAACCAGGGACAGAGAAGATTTTCCCTCCAAACTACAAGGAACAGATATGACTTTTATTACAAGACTTTTTATATCTGTTCATTTCATGCTATGTGTTTGGGGCTGGGAGACATGCTTAACTAAGGGAGTTGTGAATTGCATATTATGTCACTAGAACCACTCCCAAGTGAATAGAAGCTGTGTTTCCCCCTTGTTTGGATGGTTTCCTGATGTTAAGGAAAAGGCACAATAAAGCCTCGTTATAATTTCACCTTATAAAGTCTCCAATTGTGTACCTCTGTGAACGTCCGTCTACATATGGTGTCAGAAGTGGGATGAGAGGTCGTCTTTGAAGTTACAAAGGACCGGAGATTTTTTCTGTGAATTTTTTTTATGCTTTTTGCCTTCAAACAGTCTGAACAACTTAAAAAAAAAAAAAACTCTGCCTATCACAATAAAGTTTAATATGGTCATTCAAATAAGGGTTTTGCCTTCCAGCCATAGTCAGGGTTCAAAAAGTGAGTTAGCCCTTAAAAGGGATAGGTGTTTGTTGTTTTCAAATGTTTCGCTGAAGCTGGGAATACAGATGGTGACCCACGAGCGGTACTGATTCTGCAAATAAAGGTTGCCACACCGCATAGGACTACCAGCTGATGAATGGAGTATATGCAGAAAAGTGTGAAAATTGATGTAAGACTGTGCTGAAGCAGGGGAATTTTCAGCAAACAAATGCTGAGTGTAAAATTGCCCTACCGGGGAAAAAGGGATTGCTGAACTGTGTAAAAGTTATCCCAAAGCCAAGTGTTGAGTCACCCTGCCGGGAGTGAAAGAAATATTCCACTGCAAAGAATGTTTTTTTTTCTGCAAGTAAAAAAAAGTCTGCCTATATATCTTGGGAGCAAAACAAGACACCAAAAGTGTGAAGTGTGAATGCCATAATACCCAAGGATGAGACTGAAAATTACTGAACTCAAGCCGAAAACCAAATTCTGTTGCTGAAGCGGAGGGATTGGACCTAGCAAGTAAATGGTGTAAAGCAAACAGAAGTTTTTACCTAGCAACTACACATTCAGCATACCTAATGAGAGATTAAACCTAGCAAGTAAATGGTGTAAAGCAAATAGATGTTTTTACCTAGCAACTGCACATCTTGTATACCTGATAAGAGAAAATGCATGCACAGGACTGCTGATATTGTAAAAAATTACCTAAGAAAGAAAAGTCTACAGAGATGCCTGTGAGAGCTACGACCTCTACAAGCAAAATATGCCCACCTGTAGGACTACCACAATTGGGGGTTCTAGCAAATTCAGTGGCAACAGCTGCAATAGTGCCTCCTGAGGTCAGGAAGAAAATTACACCTGATAGCTTAAAAATGGAGGACAAGATGCAGCGTTCCTGTAATGAACCCTACCCCACGGAAGAGTGGCTCTTCCAGTCCAATAAAGAGGAAGACATCTCTTACGGGGAACCCGAATTGAGTCACACCCACAAAACACCCCAAGAATGGTGGGGGTGCCTGAACTCGGCACGAACAGAAAAGACCGCCCTCTATGATGACGAATATGGTCGACAAGAGAAAGAGCGGGAGCAGTGGATCACCAAATATTTCCGTCAGCTATTACAGTTGCAAGAAAAGCCGGGGGGATCCAGTGACGCTGCTAAAATTTCAAATAAAGGAGACCCCAGTATTCCTGATGGGACGGAGTCATCAAAAACAAAAAGGCGGAAAAAGAAAAGCGGTTCTTAATGTACCGTGAAAGGAACAGACACGTCCGCAGATTCTGTGTAGAAAAAGGGGGACCGAGATGCCCTGCAGCCTAGAGAAAATGGAGAATTCGTCCCGCAGATAACCGAATATCCAGAGGGTCCAAGGCAGAAATCGTGTACCCCAAAGAAGTGTCTGTCCGGTGCCAACAGTGAGGAACCATCAACCAGTCATCCCAGGGAAGCGGAGCCGGAACCAGTGAGTGACGATCCCTTGACCAGCCCTGAAGACGCCCTGAAAATTGCCAGGCGTAACTGTGATCTACTTCAAGAACAATTGAAACTTGAGAGAGAAGATAATACTGAGTTACAGAAGACGGTGCTCGCAATGTACTCTGAATCTGGAACAGAATTGGATGATCTCAAGACTGAGCTAGATACTGCAAACACTACTATTTCCGGCATGGATGAAAAGCAAAGCCAATCTGATAAAATGATGACTAAGCTGAAGCGGAAGTATGAGGAGGCACTAGAGCTAAATGCCTCACAACAGGAGGTCAACAGTGTCCGGACAGAGGTGGACGTATCTCAGAAGGAGGTTCAGACACTCCGCAGAGCACTGGATGCCTCACATCATGAGACCAACAGCTGCCGCACAGACCTGGAAGTTTCCAGAAAGGAACAACACAGTCTCACTGAGGAGCTCGACATTGCTAAAGAAACTATTGTCAATCTTGATACAGATCTCAAAGTCTCTCAGAAGGAGCTTCAGACCCTCAACCTAGAGAAGGAAGTCTCACGCCAGGAGACTGTCATTCTCAAAGCAGATGTGCGTAAGTGGAAGGAGGACTGCAAAGAGGCCCTGAATAGTACAGAGACTGAAAAAGGAGAACATTTAAGATTACAAAGAAAAAACGTAAAACTCAAAGAAATTTTTTTTAATTTGACAAACGACGTCAAGGGAAAAAATGAAAAGCTGCACGAGCTTAAAGAAATAAATAGACTTTTGGAAGGTGAGAAGTTTGAAGCAGAGCACTGACTGCAGAACCAACTGCAAGGTCTGCGTACGCACCTCGAGAAGGCAGTGGAGAAGCAGCGAACTCTGCAGGAAGACAATCTGCAGGCTGTTAAAGAAATTCAAGTGCTGCAGGAACTTCTGATGACCCAGTATGTCCCCGCAAAGCAGCATGAGAAACTGAAGGCAACCCTGAGTGTCACCAAAGCATCACTAGAGGCCAAGCTTAGAACCCAGATGACCCGGCACAAAAGGGAGCACAAGAAGGTCCAGAAACTGAAACAAGTAACTGTGGCCCGAGCAAAGAAATTCATAGTGCTTCACAATGCAATAAAAATGTGGAAGCAAGCTCAGAAAAAGCAAAGCGTGCAGATAAATTCCCTGAGAAGAGACTTGCAAGACGCAGTCAAAAAACAGGGATCTCTCGCGGATGAGACAAGGACAAGTATTGACCCTGACTAAGCGTCAGTTTCCAGTCATATGTAGAAGCACATGCACACCGCTGGTAGGTGCTGGAGGGGGGTACTTATCTGTACTTATGACGTCACCAGGGGAGCCTCTGCTGCCAGTGAGGGGGCGGCTCCCTGAGTTTCCAAATGACGTCACCAGGGGAGCCTCTGCTGCCAGTGAGGGGGCGGCTCCCTGAGTTTCCAGCTTCCTGCAGGACAGCCATCTTAGCCTGTTACAGGCATTGGGGAGGCTGTCTCCTCCCCTGGTGGTGCATGACGTCATCATGCTGCGTCGCGCTGGCGCCCTGACGTCACGATGGGGGCGTTGACATCCAGGAGCAAGGCAGCAGTGATCGTGGGGGGGTGAGTACCCATTTGTGTATATATTGTGGTATGTTTAATATGTTCTGTAGCCCTCTCCTTGATAAAGGCAATCTATTTGCCGAAACGTTGGACCTTTCGTGGCACAATAAACTGCACCTTTAGTAAGACCGTGTGCCTGCTTCCATTCCTTTGCCTAAGCGTCAGTTTCCCACAGCCTCAAAAACCCATGAAGACAAGGGTACAGTGAGAGCTGGGAATACCGCTCATCTGAAAGGCAAGGTTGCAAAATTTGACCACCTAAACAAGCACTAGCAAAACCTTCAGCCACCCAACAGGCAACAAAAGAAGGTACACGTGCTGAATCAAAACCAGAAGAATCCTTAGCTGATGAAGCTGTAAAGATAGGACATTCTCTGGAAGTGGGTGTGGAATTGCAACTTAATCTCAAAGAGGCTGAACTAGCAACCCCATTGAGTGGGAAAAGGGCAGAGAGACAGCTTCAAGAGCAGAAAACTCAAAGGGCTGTTTTTAAACGCTCTGCAACTGCTGCTATACAGTCTTCCTACAATAAGATGAGCACCCGATACAAGGGAAATCTCATGACAGTGCACATAGCAAAAAGAATATACTTAGAAAAAGTCCTCCTCGAACAACTGAGGGGTGCTGATCTTAAGCACCTTCGGGAGGAGACATGAATGAACTGGGGAAAGGACTCCAATCCCAGCAGGACTGAGGGTTCTCTTCCTCCATCCACTCTCATTCAAGTCACAGAGATATCTAGAATGAGAGTGGATGGATGGGCTTTGGCCGTGGCAAGCCCGAGCTTCCCACAAACAGGGGAGGTATATAACAGGGGACTTATCCCTGTTAACAAATGTGCCTCTAATCCAGCAGTGTGGTGGTTAACTGCTGGTAGGCAATTAACTAACACCACCTGCCTGATTTAGATGGCTTAGAAAAAGCCTGCCTTTGAGACAGGAAGTGACTCCTTAGCTCACGTGTGGGCTGAACTTTGGAGACAGAGCAGAGGTTCTTGAGTCTCCCAGGAGAGACTGACCAAGAGAACACAGATCTCCGGAGATGACCATGTCTTGAGCTCTGCCAGAAGACACAGCAGAGCTGCTTCCAAGACACACTGGAAACTTCTAAACCTGAATGCTGACAAACCCTGAAGAAAAGGTAGCAACCAGGGACAGAGATGATTTTCCCTCCAAACTACAAGGAACAGATAAGACTTTTATTACAAGACTTTTTATATCTGTTCATTTCATGCTATGTGTTTGGGGCTGGGAGACATGCTTAACTAAGGGAGTTGTGAATTGCATATTATTTCACTAGAACCACTCTCAAGTGAATAGAAGCTGTGTTTCCCCCTTGTTTGGATGGTTTCCTGATGTTAAGGAAAAGGCACAATAAAGCCTCGTTATAATTTCACCTTATAAAGTCTCCAATTGTGTACCTCTGTGAACGTCCGTCTACATATGGTGTCAGAAGTGGGATGAGAGGTCGTCTTTGAAGTTAGAAAGGACCAGAGATTTTTTCTGTGAATTTTTTTTATGCTTTTTGCCTTCAAACAGTCTGAGCAACTTAAAAAAAAAAAAAAAAACTCTCAGGCAGCAGAGACCAGAGTTAAAGTGACACACACCACTGCACTGAAACCACAGATGGACTCTTTTCCCCAATCCTAAGAGGAGAGAGACTGCTGAAGCAGCTAAACCTTATTTTCCTATCACAAAGTGTAATATGGTCATTGAAATAGGGGTTTTGCCTTCCAGTCATAGTCAGGGTTCAAGAAGTGAGTCAGCCCTTAAAAAGGGATAGGTGTTTGTTGTTTTCAAAAGTTTCGCTGAAGCAGTGAATACAGATGGTGACCCACGAGCGGTACTGATTTTGCAAATAAAGGTTGCCACACCACATAGGACTACCAGCTGTGAATGGAGTATATGCAGAAAAGTGTGAAAAATTGATGTAAGACTGTGCTGAAGCAGGGGAATTTTTAGCAAACAAATGCTGAGTGTAAAATTGCCTGCCTTGTTCCTGCTGCTGCCTGACCCCTGCTTCGTATAGGACTCCACATCTCTCCTCTCCTGACCCGGCTTACGTACGACCATTCTGAACTCTCTACTCCTGACCTCGGCTATCCTCGCAACGATTACTCTCCACTCTCCAATCTTGACCTTGGGAAAGTACCCCAACGATCCGCTACTCCACAATCCAGACCCGGCAAGTATAAACGACTAGTCTACTTTATATACTCCTGACCCAGCTTGCAAGACCAATCTACATTCTAGGCACGCCCTCGCGGTTGTGGGTTGGCGTTTATACAATTCCCCACCTCAGCCTCGCGGTCGCGTCTGGGTTGTGGTGAGCTACATGTTGCAGTATGCTCAGCCACACAAACTTCGATCCCGCTGAGGTAGGAAGAGTCCTGAGCACGCACGCCAATGTCCTGTCTAGCATTGAGGAAAAATTAGTGGCTAATGACCAACATATGCGCAACCTCCAGAAGAACTTCAGAACCCTCACTCTCTCTATACATGAGTCTCGGCCTGTTCCTAATCCTGTCTCTCCTGGAGTAGTGTCTCCTATCATGTCTGCCTCCCATTTGCTTCACGAACCCCAGTTACCTACACCCAAACACTATGGAGGGGATCCCAACGAATGCCGGGGGTTCCTGAATCAATGCTTTATTCAGTTTCTGATAAATTTCTCCCGCTTCACCTCTTCACGCCTCGGCTTCTCCCATCTGGGAACAGAGGTCTGATCTCACTCAAGACATTGGAGCCTTTACCAGGGAGTTCCGTAGAGTGTTTGATACGCCCGGCCGTAAGATATCTGCTGCTTCTACTCTTTTCTATATTTCCCAAGGTAACCGTCCAGTGGCGAAATATGCCCTCGAGTTCAGGACCATTGCCGCAGAGACTGATTGGAATAATGAATCCTTGTCAGCTGCCTTCTGGCGGGGCCTCTCTGAAACCTTAAAAGACGAATTGGCTACTTACGACCGTCCCACCGATCTGGAGGACCTTATCGCCCTCTGCATCAAAGTGGACCACCGTCTTAAGGAAAGGAGGTCAGAGAGAGCTTATCACAGAGTCCTCACGTCCAGAGGACTTCTGTTCAGGTGAGCACAACCGAACTACTTCCAATTGACACTTCCGAACCCATGCAACTAGGAGGTACTAGTCACTCTAAATCTGAGAAGCAACGTCGCATGAAGGCGGGTCTTTGTCTTTATTGCGGAAATCCCAAACATCTTGCCTATTCTTGTCCCAATAAGTCAGAAAACATGAAGTTCCCATGAGAACCAGGGGAGTCTCATTGGGAACACTTTCTCTCTCCCCTATCTCTGTTGATAACCCTCCTAGGATTCTCCTTCCCATTACACTTTCTGGGGACGGGTTTCTCGTTTCTACCCTTGCCTTCCTCGATTCAAGGCCTGGGGTCAATTTTATAGAGAGTTGATCTAAGACAGATCAAAAAGATATCCCCTATTTCAAGCACTCATTGCTGGATATTAGTAAGGAGACTGTATTCAGTCTAACAGATTATTACTGTAAATCAGTCTATTGACCCTTTGAGAACCAGGAAGATCAGTAAAAATAATAAAGTTTTATTTCATAATCACAATGATAAAAACACATATACAACACAATAAAATCCCCATAGCAAGTGGTATGTAGTAGGCTGTATCCACACTAATTGGTAATGGAGTAGTATAGAGCCAAAATTAACTGACATCAAATATCACTATAATAGTATAATATCACTATAATAGCCTTGGAACTTAATCTAAAAACAGAACTGGTCCCAAGAGGATTGAGAGTTAGTCTCCCCCCTCACACCAAATTAAAGATACCAATTTTATCAAAAGTTGGGAAAAGATTTTACTACAATGCTCAGCACAGCTAATGAAATTACTGGTTGATTTTGAATCCAAAAAACTTGAAGTAGTGAAATCAGAAATTAATATTCTACTGACAGATATAAACAAATGGCAGTCTGATCCCAATTTCGATTCTTTGGAAAGTAAATTGAAAGCGAATATTGAAAAACTGACAAAAGAAATCAAGGAAAGGAAGCATAAAAAGTTTCTGCATGACTTTGAAGATTTCAAGGAAGGGAAAATCTTTCGCTTTAAAACTAGATACCAAAATAATAGATCTCACTCAAATATCCAAGAATCATCCACTGAATGGGAAGCGTCTGCTAGTGATATCGAATAAGATATACAGTAGGAACACACTTACAAGACGCTTCCCATCCAGATGGTGAAGCATCCTTTCCACTACCTAAAAGATCAGGGTCTTTTTTAGAGAACACGGGCCTTTTCCCCATTCCAACCACAATAGGAAGACAAGGAGGGGAAAGGGCAGATTTTCTAAGAGACCGACAAAGATGGGCCTATCAAAAGCCATCAAAAAGGAGAGCACCACGAAGGCGGACAAGACAACGCAGGTGATTAACCTCTCACATAGAACATTAGATACGAATCATATCAGTGTATTATCTAAAGGTCTGTATTTTTGTCCTACGAGCCAGATAGACCTCTTTGAATGTATTAAAGACCTAAATCTATTCTGCCATAAACTAACGTTACATAAGTTTTTAAAAAACGTAGACAAAGACAGAATTTGAACACACACTTAGAGGACCTTAATACACAAGATTTGAATAACATTGACGCTTTAGAACAACTTTTAGAGGAAGGTACCAGACCTCCAGGTGAAGGCCCCTTTACTGACCTTAAAAATAAATCATAATTTGTACCCCCGAGTGACTGTAGTACCAATGTTGATGTTTTTAACCAGCTTTTTAACGAAGGACCTAAAGAACCTAGTGGTTACTAAAGGACCTCAAAATCTGACATACCCAGAGAGACTGGCTCTTCGAGACCTAGAACAGGATGTTACCATCATTGTCAAACCATCTGACAAAGGTGGTAAAAAACACTTGGGTGTTAACCCGTTGAGTACCGAGTCTCCTAAACCACAGCACTATTGAGTCTGCATATGTCCCATAAAACTTGGAGCTGACACCACTGATAAGTAAGTTATACAGTCATTAGTGAGGAAAGCAGTGAGAATGCAGGCAGTGGGCTGGTCAATCCATAGAGATACAGCGGAGCCTCTTCAAAGAAAAGACCCCACAGTAAATCACAGTGCGGTGCCAAGTAGCCTCACAACTGCCTAAAACATAACTGCATATATTCTTGTGTTACTCACGACACCCGTTCTGCACTGTAGCTACAAGAACGCTCCGGTGGCCATCTTTGTTCCTCGTGGTGTCGGCGTGCTCCTATCCGGATATGACGTGTAAGAGGGAGGATCTGGTAACCGCGGTCACAGCACTCCACACAACCAACGCTTGGAAAATTCAAAAAACTTTATTAAGCTCCACAGTGAGCATACATAGCACCACTCTGACGCGTTTCGTCTATAGAAAGACTTTTTCAAAGAGTCTTTCTATAGACGAAACGCGTCAGAGTGGTGCTATGTATGCTCACTGTGGAGCTTAATAAAGTTTTTTGAATTTTCCAAGCGTTGGTTGTGTGGAGTGCTGTGACCGCGGTTACCAGATCCTCCCTCTGACAAAGGTGGTAACGTGGTCATTCTAGACCAAGAGGATTATATACGAGAATGTAAGCGTCTCTTATCAGACACCAAATGCTACTCCATCTTACGTTCGGACCCCACAATACCCTATTTCCTAGAATTAACTGAAATTCTAAGCGATGGTTTGGACCAAAAGCTTATATCAAAGAAGGAATATGAATTTATGCTAATTAAGACATCCAAGATTGCAACTTTTTACCATTTACCAAAAATTCACAAGGAGACGATACCACCACCGGGAAGACCCATTGTCTCGGGTATAGGTAATTTGACGTCCAATGTAAGCGTATATCTGGACAGATTCCTACATCCATTTGTAGAGACTTTACCATCACACGTTCGAGACACAACAGATGTTCTCCGTAAAATAGAGGGTATAGTCTTAGATCCAGATACTCTGATGGTAGGACTGGACGTGGAGGGGCTATATTCAAGCATTCCACATCAATATGGCATTGATGCTGTAGGACACTACTTGAGAGCCAGAAGTGATGACTGTAAACCTCATAATGAATTTGTTATCAAATTGCTAAATTATTTTCTGACCCACAATTTCTTTCTGTTCAGTGATACTATGTATAATCAAATACGGGGTACTGCTATGGGGACCACCTGTGCTCCCACCTACGCCAATGTATACATGAGCTGGTGGGAGGAAACGATGGTCTTCATAAAAACACAAGAAAAATACACTGAGCATGTGGAATTGTGGGTCAGATACATTGATGACATCCTGCTGATATGGAAAGGCACTGAGGACTTACTTCGGGAATTCATATACAACTTGAATCAGAATAAACATAATCTGAAACTAACAATGCAAGTGGATAAACATAAAATTGAATTCCTAGATATCAGTATCTCCAAAACAACAGAAGGGAATGTTGAAATCAGTATCTTTAGGAAACCAACTTCGATGAACAATCTTTTGATGGCAAGTAGCCATCATCCTAAACACATCACTAATAACATACCAGTCGGACAATTTCTAAGACTCCAACGAAATTGTTCATCTACAGCTGAATTCAACATATAAGCAGCTGAAATGTCTAAAAGGTTTCAAACTAGAGGATACAGTAATAAAATCATCAAATGGGCATACTATAGGGCTCTAACATCAACTAGATCCAACCTATTGACTAATAAAACCACTAAACCTACTGATGACGTGATAAGATTTATTTCTACTTATAGTAGCCAATGGCAAAAAATCAGGAATGTTCTTAAAAGACATTGGCATGTTCTATTAGAGGATACAGATCTATGCAAAATTCTCAAAGACACACCTACCACGGGATGCAGACGTAACAAGAACATCAAAGACAGATTGGTACATAGTCACTTTCGTAAACAACAAAAAAGAACATGGTTGGGCACTAAACCACAGGGGTCTTTCCCCTGTTCAAAATGTAAAGCATGTCAGTTTATGCCCGTCACAAAACAGTTTTCCAACTCCACCTATACTGAAACCTATCAAGGATTTCATTAACTGCTAGTTATACGGTATCATTTACCTTATGACGTGTGATTGCTGTGCGATGTATATTGGCAAAACCCATCAACAGCTGAAAACGAGGGTATTGGAACACATAGGGAATGTACGTAATGCCACAGACACCCCTATAGCTAGACATGTTATTCAAGATCACAAGGGAGATCCTAAAGTTATGCATTTCTGTGGCATAGAACATGTCCCTAGAGATCCTAGAGGTGGGGATTGGGATAAACGACTCCTACAACAGGAGTGTCGTTGGATTTTTCAACTCCAAACCCTTTCCCCACAAGGACTCAATGAAGGGTTTATTTATTCTCCATTCCTGTAATTCCAGTGACAGACTGTCGGGATCCAGATATATACATCTCACCAATTCATATGTAACCAATCAAAAAGGGATATGTGGAATGATACATGTATCAGAGACCAAAAATATTGGAAGGATATATAATTACATTTGTATTTAAAGGGATTATACAAGGGTTTCGGGTATACAGTCCTTAATTTCATCTTGATCTGTATTGACCGATAGGGGCAGATCACATAATGATTCATTCACTCCTACACTATATATTTATTATTCGGTTCATAATTATATAAATATACCTTTATATATCACATATATATCACATTATAGAAATGTCATTTTTAATTTACTATTTATTTATTATTTTTTATTTCATTTTAGAATCACCATTTACCTCACTCCTATCCTTCACTATTACAATGACTAAGGTATCACAATTTATTTAAGAGATAAATAATGATCAAAAATGAATTCTTGGATCAGCATTGACCAATAGGGGTGGATCACCTAGAGGATTAAACACTCCTACACCTTCATAAATTATTCTGTCCCCTTAAGGATATTTATTACTGTAGGAGGACATGTGCAGAGGTACACAATGGAGACTGTTTTAAGGTGAAATTAAAACAAGGCTTTATTGTGCCTGTCGCTTTAAACACAGCAAAAATATATGAAAATAAGCCAAACAAAAAACCTATCTCTGCTTTGGAGACTATCTACACATGTCGCTCAGCCCTCTCTGACTGGGTTGGTTAGCTAAGCTAATTACCAGCCCCAAAATATAAACATATATACAGATATATTACAGTTCCAAAAGAAAGTCTTATCTGTTCTCCTGAAGCTGTAGGGGAAGTCCTCCCTTTGTGTGCTACAGCAATGTCTGTCCAGGTTTTGAGGTCTGGTCCCCTTGTCTTGCTATCAGCATACAGTCCAGTCCTTCTGCAGCTCAAGACAGCAGTTTCTCTGGTCAGTCGCCCCAATTGTGCAACTCAGGAATCTCTGCTCTGTCTCCTAGTTCAGCTCAGGTGTGAGCTAAGGAGTCTCTTCCTGTCTCAAAGACAGGCTTTTTCTAACAACTCTAATCAGCCAGGTGCTGGTCAATTAACCAGCACACTGCTGGATTAGAGGCAAATTTTCTGAACAGGGTAAGTCCCCTGTTACATACCTCCCCTGTTTGTGGGAAGCTCTGGCTTGCCACGGCCAAAGCCTATCCTTCCACTCTCACTCTAGATATCTCTGTGACATGAATGAAAGTGCATGGAGAAGAACCCTCAGTCCTGCTGGGATTGGAGCCCTTCCTCCAGTTTAGTAGTGTCTCCTCCAGAAGGTGTTTGAGATTAGCAGTCCTCAGTCGCTCAAGGAGAACTATTCCCAAGTACAGTCTTTCTACTGACCATGTGGTCCTGAGCTTTCCCCTGTGTCGGGCACTCCTCTTTTTGTAGGCAGACTGTATGGCGACAGTCGCAGAGCGCCTATGCAAATTGCTCTTTCTCGCCATCCTTCCCATGTACTCCACTTTAGCACAAAATGTCCATTTCCTGGTATAACAAGAGCGCCCTATAACAGCCATTTGAGCCCTCAGTTCTTGAAGCTGTCTTCCTGCACTTTTCCCATTCACTGTAGTCGCAATTTCAGCATCTTTTGGATTGAGTTGCGATTCCAGCTCCATTTCCAGAGAATGTCCTATCTTTTCAGCTTCCTCAGCTAAGGATTCTTCTGGCTTAGATTCTGTAGTCCTACCTCTGTTTGTTGCCTGTTGGGCGATTGCAGGTTTAGCTAGTGCTTTCTTAGGTGGCTCAAACTTCGTAATCTTTTTTTGAAGGTGAGTGGTATCCCCAGCTCTCACTGTACACTTGTCCTCATGGGCCTTAGTCACTGTGGGATACCGATGCTTGGACAGAGCCAATACCTTTTCCCGTATTGGATGCATCTGAAAGTTAGTGGACTGCAGAGTCTCACTCTGTTTCTTGAGTGTTTCCTGCCATCCTCAGCTGCCTCTCCTTCCTCCATCTCCGCTCAGGACTTTGCTGACTATTTTAAGGAAAAGGTGGAATCCATACGTCAGAACATCCCCTCTGTTTCTTCTTCCAATCCTACACCTCTTCCTAACTCTCCTCCTGCCTTCCTTGACTCTTTTTCCACTGTCTCAGAGGAGGATGTGTCGCTGTTGATCGCCACTTCTCCCTCTACCACTTGCCCTCTTGACCCCATTCCCTCCCATCTCCTAAAACCTCTTGCTCCTACTATAATCCCTACGCTCACACACATTTTTAACTCCTCCCTCTGCTCTGGAACCTTTCCATCCTCCTTCAAACATGCAACAGTCATACCATTACTCAAAAACAGCAAGGTTGACCCTACCTGTCTTTCTAACTATCGACCTGTCTCCCTCCTGCCTTTTGCCTCTAAACTCCTTGAACGTCTTGTATTCTCTCGCTTGCTCCATTTTCTCAACACCTATTCTCTCCTAGACCCTCTACAATCTGGCTTCCGCACTGCTCACTCCAGCGAAACAGCCCTCACTAAAATAACTGATGACCTCCATGCTGCCAAAGACAGAGGTCATTACACTCTGCTCATATTACTCGACCTCTCTGCAGCATTTGACACCGTGGACCACCCTCTTCTCCTTCACATTCTCCATACTCTTGGTATTCGGAACAAAGCTCTATCCTGGATCTCATCCTACCTCTCCCATCGTACTTTCAGTGTCTCTTCTGCTAACACCTCCTCCTTCTCTATTGATCTCTCTGTGGGGGTACCCCAGGGCTCTGTCCTGGTACCTCTTCTCTTTTCTCTGTACACACTCTCTCTAGGTGACCTAATAACTTATTTTGGGTTTAAATATCACCTCTATGCTGACGACACACAAATATACTTTTCAACACCCGACCTTACACCTGCTATACAGACCAAAGTTTCTGAATGTCTCTCTGCTATATCATCCTGGATGGCTCTCCGTCGCCTTAAACTCAACATGGCAAAAACAGAGCTCCTCATACTTCCTCCCAAACCTGGCCCTACTACCTCCTTCCACATTACTGTTGGAACTACGATCATCCACCCAGTAGCCCAAGCACGCTGCCCAAGGGTCACACTCGACTCCTCTCTCACATTTGCCCCTCACATTCAAAACATTTCTAAAACTTGTCGCTTTTTCCTCCGCAATATAACAAAGATACGCCCTTTCCTCTGTTATCGACTGCTAAAACTCTGACTCAGGCCCTCATTCTCTCCCGTCTTGATTACTGTAACCTCCTGCTGTCCGGCCTTCCTGCCTCTCACCTGTCTCCCCTACAATCTATCCTAAATGCTGCTGCCAGAATCACTCTACTCTTTCCTAGATCTGTCTCAGCATCTCCCCTCCTGAAATCCCTCTCCTGGCTTCCGATCAAATCCCGCATCTCACACTCCATTCTTCTCCTCACTTTTAAAGCTTTACACTCTTCTGCCCCTCCTTACATCTCAGCCCTAATTTCTCGCTATGCACCACCCCGACTCTTGCGTTCTGCTCAAGGATGTCTTCTTTCTACCCCCTTTTTATCTAAAGCCCTCTCCCGCCTTAAACCTTTTTCACTGACTGCCCCACACCTCTGGAATGCCCTTCCCCTCAGTACCCGACTAGCACCCTCTCTATCCACCTTTAAGACCCACCTTAAGACACACTTGTTTAAAGAAGCATACGAATAGCACTGTAAACATTCTGAACACATGATACATAAGCTTGGCCCCCTGCAGACGCACTTACCAGAACTCCCTCCTACTGTCTCTGTACGTTCTCCCTACCTACCAATTAGATTGTAAGCTCCTCAGGGCAGGGACTCCTCTTCCTTAATGTTATGTTTGTCTAAAGCACTTATTCCCATGATCTGTTATTTATATTATCTGTTATTTATTCGATTACCACATGTATTACTACTGTGAAGCGCTATGTACATTAATGGCGCTATATAAATAAAGACATACAATACAATACAATTCTCCTTTCAGGGTCTTTATTTCTTCCCTGTGCTTTCTCCGAGCTTGCTTCCACCTATCATTCTTTATTTCGTGGAGCACTGTGAACTTCTTTGCTTGGGCCGCAGATACTCGTCTCAGTTTCTGGACCTTTTTGCGCTCCCTCTTGTACTGAGTCACCTGGCCTCTAAGCTTAGCCTCTAGTGATGCTTTGGTGATGGTCGGGTAGCCTTCAGTTTATCCTGCTGCTTTGCGAGGACGCACTGGGTAATCAGACGTTCCTGCAGCACTTGTATTTCCTTGCAGCCTGCAGATTTTCTTCCTGCAGAGTTCGCTGCTTCTCCTCGACATTCTTGAGGTGTGTATGCAGACCTTGCAGTGGGTTCTGCTTCAAATTTCTCATCTTCCAACCGTTTCTTTATTTTTTCAAGCTCATGCAGCTTTTCATTCTTTCCTTTGATGTGGTTTGGAACACAAGAAAAATGGGGGAGCACAATGTGCGGAAGGGTAAGTAGGTGATGTGTCTTCTTTGACTGGTGATCAGTGTGGTGAAAACACCTCTATTGAAACATCAGTGTATGTGATAGACTCCTTGAATGGGAGGTGAGCATACAATGGTTTGTGTATAAAGGTGGAAAGATATGATTAAATAACTTACACGGCCTTGTGTATGTTCTATCCCATCAATGTTTCTTTAGCTTCCGAATATCATTAACATTTAACCATATCTCTGTTCTTTATCTTTATTTTCATTCCCTGTAAGATGCGCACGCACCAATCAAGATGGCGGCGCCTCGTCACGGCAAGAATCAAGAATTGATTGCAGCAGGATCGCAATTGGACGATAAGGGTATAAAACAACGAGCACCCAGTCATCCATTATCTATTGAGCCTGAGGAAGCCCTGTATAGGGCGAAACGCATAGCTCTCCACCTGGGACAGTTTTTTAGTTCACAGCAAGAGGCAAGAGGTGAAGTTGCAGCTCTTCATCCGGACGCGGATAAAGAGACCCCCTGCCACCTACCACCGAGCTTCTCCCTGTGTTTTAGCATTCCCCCAGAAGCAAGAGTTGCTTTGTTTTATCCCCATTTTTATCTGTGCCACCACATTTAGTTTGTTTATCACTGTTTGTTTTAATAAAGTTTACCCCCCTTAGACCTTAGTGTCCCATAGTTTATTTTTCATCAGTAGCGAAGCGGATAAAGAAAATAGAAGCAGAAAGAAACTTCTACCAGTGTGTACTCACACTGGCCCATGTGAGTATTCTGTTATATTTATATTATTCCACATTCCCTCTCACCACCACCATTGGGTGACCATTAGGTCGAACCTTTCTATTTTTATCTGCAATCGTATTGCAAGATACTTATAGATAGAATATCTGAAGTCCTGCTCCTACATTTGATACAGGAGATAACAAGATACCGTGATATGAGAACACTCACATTAGCCAGTGTGAGTGACATACCATTAGATTGCAATAATATATTGCTTCACCACCCCCTCCTATACCGCAGTTGTTACTTACATACCCTGATCTAATCACCTTTTCATTTTCATGAGAGGAAAATCACTGAGGAACTTCTCTAAAGAAGATTAATTAAGAAACAGTAAGCAAAGAAGAACAGACGGAGGGAAGATCAACACCCTAAAAGAAGATTCGTAAGCTAATGAAACCTTGATGGGATAGAACTTACACAAGGCCGTGTAAGATATTTACTCATATCTTTCCACCTTTATACATAAACCTTTGTATGCTCACCTCCCATTCAAGGAGTCTATCACATACACTGATGTTTCAATAGAGGTGTTTTCACCACACTGATCACCAGTCAAAGAAGACATACCACCTACTTACCCTTCCTCACATTGTGCTCCCCCATTTTTCTTGTGTTCCATTGTCATTAAGGGTCCTGGATAGATCCTGTTGGGGTTCCAAGTCACACGAGGACATCTTAAGAACATCTTAAGAACATTATCTGAAGGCTGTATTACATCCCATTTTTTCTCCATCCACTTACAATATTTTATGAGCACCATAAAGAGATAGCGCCCGGGTACTTTCTTTGCATTGACGTGTTTGTCAACTCTCAATTTTCTTTTTTTAATCTTAAATTTTCCCCTTTTTCAGTCTCTGTACTATTCAGGGCCTCCTTGCAGTCCACCTTCCATTTTTGCACATCTGCTTGTAGGCGGGCTGTCTTCTGGCATGAGACTTCTATCTCCAGGTTTAAGTTCTGAAGCTCCTTCTGAGAGACTTTGAGATCTAAGTTAAGATGTAGGATAGTTTTCTTTGAAATCTCCAACTCCTCAGTGAGACCGTGAAGTTCCTTTCTTGAGACTTCCAGTTCTGTGCGGCAGCTATTGATCTCATGATGTGAGGCATCCAGTGCTCTGCGGAGTGTATGAGCCTCCTTCTGACATACATCTACGTCTGTCCGGACACTGTTGACCTCCTGTTGTGAGGCATTTCGCTCTATGTGAAGAGTGTGAACCTCTTGCTTGAAGACTATCATCTGCTTCAGTGCCTCCTCATACTTCCACTTCAGCTTAGCCATCATTTTATCAGATTGGCTCTGCTTTTCATCCATGGCGGTAATAGTAGAGTTTGCAGTATCTAGCTCAGTCTTGAGATCGTCCAATTCTGTCCTGGCCAAAGAGTACATTGTGAGCACATATTTCTGTAGCTTCACGTTATTTTCCCGGAGCCGATCACAGTCACGCTTGGCAACCTTCAGTGCATCCCCAGGGCTGGTCAAGGGATCGTCACTCAACGTTTCCGACTCCGCTTCCCTGGGATGGTTGGTTGAGGTTTTTTCACTATTTGCACTGGTCAGACACTTCTTTGGGGTACACGATTTCTGCCTTGGGCCCTCTGGATATTCGGTCATCTGCAGGACGACTTCTCCATTTTCTCTAGGCTGCAGGGCATTTCGGATCCCCTTTTCCTCCGCAAGATCTGCAGATGTGTCTGTTCCTTCCACGGTAAGTGAAGAACCGCTTTTCTTTTTTCGTCTTTTTGTTTTTGATGACACCGTCCCCTCAGGGATACTGGGTCTCCATCTTCATTTGAAATGTTAGCAGCGTCACTGAATCCACCTGGCTTTTCTTGCAACTGTAATAGCTGCCGGAAATATTCGGTGATCTACTGCTCCCGCTCTTTCTTCTGACGATCATATTCGTCCTCATAGGGAGCGGTCTTTTTGGTTCGTACCGAGTTCAAGGACCCCCACCATTCTTGGGGTGTTTTGTGGGTGTGACTCGGTTTGGGTTCCCCATAAGAGATATCTTCCTCCTCATCGGACTGGAAGGGCCACTCTTCCGTGGGGTATGGTTCATTACAGGAACGCTGTATTTTGTCCTCCATTTTGGGGCTATCAGGTATATTTTTCTTCCTGACCTCAGGAGGCGCTATTGCAGCTGTTGTCACTGTATTTGCTAGAACCCCAAATGGTTGTAGTCCAACAGGTGGGCTTTTTCTTGTAGAGGTCATAGCTCTCACAGGCCTCTCTGTAGAATTTTTCTTCCCTTGGGTAAGTTTTACAACATTAGCATTGCTGTGCATGCCACAGTGAAAAAGAGTGGTGGAGCACTGCCAAGAAAAATGAAGGGTTGGAGGCTGATAACAAAATTAAAAATGCTTTATTCTAAGGCATAAGTAGACCAAGCTACAAAAAAACAGGTTCTCTAACGCGTTTCGCGCTGTCGTAGCGCTTTATCAAAGAGTGCTTTACTGTGCATGCATTTATTCTCATCGTCTGAATAAGGCCTGAAGGGACACTGCTCCGTGTGGTGGGGTTCTTTACACCAGGAACACATTTTCTTCCCTATTTTTACAGTCTGTATTTGACTTCAGCTGGGTGGCCATTTTAAATTCCCAGGGTTCTATTTCTTTGCAGTGGAATATTTCTTTCACTCCCGGCAGGGTGACTTAACACTCAGCAATTGGCTTTGGGATAACTTTTACACAGTTCAGCAATCCCTTTTTCCCCGGTAGGGCAATTTTACACTCAGCATTTGTTTGCTGAAAATTCCCCTGCTTCAGCACAGTATTGCATCAATTTTCACACTTTTCTGCATATACTCCATTCACAGCTGGTAGTCCTATGCGGTGTGGCAACCTTTATTTGCAGAATCAGTACCGCTCGTGGGTCACCATCTGTATTCCCAGCTTCAGCGAAACATTTGAAAACAACAAACACCTATCCCTTTTAAGGGCTAACTCACTTTTTGAACCCTGACTATGGCTGGAAGGCAAAACCCCTATTTGAATGACCATATTAAACTTTATTGTGATAGGCAAATAAGGTTTACCTGCTTCAGCAGTCTCTCTCTCCTCTTGGAATTGGGAAAAAGAGTCCATCTGTGGTTTTGTGAGTTTCAGTGCAGTGTAGATTTCCTGCCTGGGTGTGTCGCTTTAACTCTGATCTCTGCTGCATGTGATTGTTTATGTTGCTCAGGCTGTTTGTAGGCCAAAAGCACAAAAAAAAATTCCACAGGCAATCTCCGGGCCTTTTAACTTCAAAGGCCACCTCTCATCACAAACTTCTGACACCATATGTAGGAGGACATGTGCAAAGGTACACAGTGAAGACTGTTTTAAGGTGAAATTAAAACAAGGCTTTATTGTGCCTGTCGCTTTAAACACAGCAAAAATATATGAAAATTAGCCAAACAAAAAACCTATCTCTGCTTTGGAGACTATCTACAGCTCAGCTCAGCCCTCTCTGACTGGGTTGGTTAGCTAAGCTAATTACCAGCCCCAAAATATAAACATATATACAGATATATTACAGTTGCAAAAGAAAGTCTTATCTGTTCTCCTGAAGCTGTAGGGGAAGTCCTCTCTGCTCTCCTGGGTAAGCACATTTGTGTGCTACAGCAATGTCTGTCCAGGTTTTGTGGTCTGGTCCCCTTGTCTTGCTATCAGCATACAGTCCAGTCCTTCTGCAGCTCAAGACAGCAGTGGCGACATCTCCCAGCTCATGAGAACCAACAGGCTTGTATCGGCGGTTTTCCCTGCTCCCCACATATAATCTGCTATGATCACACTTCCCATACACATATGATTCTTCCATCATTTATATTGTGCAAGTGATTCATGTCTTGGTTACTTCTTATTTGGGGTCTTTCAGTACCAACGTGGCTTCTGATCTTGGTTTGATATTGAATTGATACAGTTACTCCTTATTACTACAATCCGTTAATAGCCACATAATAGGATCATCAGATAGTAATTGTACCATAGATATGTTTCCACTTTACGGCGCATCAGTCCTTCAATGGAATTTATGATAATGATACTGTATGTGGTGTTTGCATATTAACCTCTTGAATGAATATATATACTGCCTTATACACCTATTAGGTGCTGTGATGCATTAATGAATTGTGTGCACTAGTTTCATTCTGAGGCATTTTTTCATGCAGCAGTTTATGTGATTGGAAAGATATATCATGATATAGATATATATTGGGGGAAACACTACCTATACTGTATACTCTACTGTGAATTACTCAGGCATTCCTTTATGCTATATACAGTATCATTAGTAGATCGCCAGTCCTGAGCAGGAACTATTATAGTGATATTTGATGTCAGTTAGTTTAGGCTCTATACTACTCCATTACCAATTGGTGTGGATACAGCCTACTTCATACCACTTACTATGGGGATTTTATTGTGTTGTATATGTGTTTTTAGCATTGTGATTATGAAATAAAACTTTATTATTTTTACTGATCTTCCTGGTTCTCAAAGGGTCAATAGACTGATTTACAGTAATAATCTGTTAGACTGAATACAGTCTCCTTACTATTATCCAGCAATGAGTGCTTGAGATAGGGGATATCTTTTTTATCTGTCTTAGATCAACTGTGTAATAATTACTACTTGGTCCCCAAAGCACCTGCTTTAAGTTGTTGTTACACATTATACATACATCCTATACACATTATAGGATATCTATGGTGGAAGCGGTCTCATTTTTCTATCTTCTGTCAATTTTATAGACCAAGGCTTTGCAGAACGTCACCACATTCCCCTCAGAACGTCACCACATTCCCCTCACCACATTTCCCACAACATTGCCATTGATGTTCAACCAGCCTTTATCAACCAGCGTTTATCTCATTGGAAACCAAGGTTCTTCACCTTAAGACGGGGAACGATCACCTGGAGAAGATTCAATTCAATGTGATACACACACCTTCCGTAGGAGTAATTCTCGACCGTCCCTGGTTACAGATTCATAACCCCCGGGTGGATTGGCTGAATAAGGACCCCACCCTATGGAGCCACTTCTGTACCAAGAACTGTATCATAGAATCCAGTAGCATCTGTAGAACCACCACATCTGAAGAAAAGTTAAGGGTACTGTTGCTTGAGGAGTATGCCGAGTTCAGCGACGTCTTTGATAAGGTCAAGTCTGAAGTATTACTTCTACATCGTCCTTTTGACTGTCCCATTGAATTACTCCCAGGTACGTCTCCACCCAGAGGGGCCTCTTACCCATAATCTATGCCTGAGACCAAGGCCATGAGGGAATACATTGCCGAGAATCTACAGAGAGGATTCATTCGTAACTCTACCTCCCCTGCTGGTGCCAGATTCTTCTTTGTGAGGAAAGACGTATCGTTACGGCCATGTACTGACTACCAGGGTCTCAATAAAATCACCATTAAAAATAGTTATCCACTTCCTCTCATATCAGAGCTCTTCGACCGCCTACAAGGCGCTAACATTTTCTCCAAATTAGATTTACGTGGGGCCTATAATCTCATCAAGATTTGTCAAGGCTACGAATGGAAAACTGCATTTAATACCAGAAATGGACATTATGAGTACTTGGTCATGCCGTTTGGTTTGTGTAATGCCCCAGCTGTGTTTCAAGATTTTGTCCACGAAATCTTTAGGGATCTTCTCAATTCTTTCGTGATTATCTATTTGGATGACATTCTGATTTTTTCTAGATCCAAACAGGAACATGTGTCTCACGTTAAACAGGTACTCCTTCACCTACGGGAGAATCGACTCTTTGCCAACCTCAAAAAATGCCAATTTCATCAAGCATCCACCATTTTTCTAGGCTACATCATGTCCAATACTGGTTTTACCATGAACCCTGCTAAAGTAAAAGCGGTACTGGATTGGCCTCAACCCACCACTCTCAAAACAATTCAACGGTTTCTAGGATTTTCCAACTATTATCGCAGATTTATTCAGACCTTTTCTTCCCTGGTAGCCCCTCTTACAGCATTAACTAAGAAAGGAGCAGATTCCATATCTTGGTCTCCTATGGCCATTCAGTCTTTTTCTCGCCTTAAGAAGGCGTCCATGTCCGCACCTATTCTTATCCATCCCGATCCCAAACTTCCATTTACCCTCAAAATTGACGCATCTGACACTGGCGACACACTTTATTCGAGCTCGGCTAGTCCCACGAATTCGGGTATACCCGGGTGTATTGAGGTTTGTGACTGTTTTCTGCCCGAGTGCATTGAGTTATTTTCCAGCAGGGATTGAAGCATTTTATTCCCGCTGGCTGCAATACTGCACAGTACATATATATATACTGCATTACAATTCATGAATTTATGCCATCTGGTAGACACGCGAAGCATTGCAGCCTATTAAATCCTAATCATTATCATTTAACAGATCAGCCGCCCATCAGCCAGGCATGAACCCAGGCTGGGAAGGCAAATGCAACGGGGCTTGTCAGAGGTGAGGAGCGGCGCATTCCAGGTATCTGCCAGGTACATACCGGGTATTTGCTCGAATAAAGTGTGTCGGTGCAGTGATGTCGGTGTTGGCGCTGTTCTTTCCCAGAGGAAGACTTCTCAGTCCAGGTTCCACCCTTGTGCGGTTTGTTCCAAAAAAAATTCTTCTGCTGAATGGAATTATGATATTGGGAATCGGGAACTCCTGGCCATGAAAATAGCACTCTAAGAATGGAGACAGCTTCTGGAAGGTACTGAGGATCCCATAACAATCTTGACGGACCATAAAAATCTGCTATACATCAAAGGAGCCCGTCGCCTAGGAGCCCGTCAAGCCAGATGGTTACTTTTTTTCCCAAGATTAAACTTTATAATCTCCTATCTTCCTGGAACCAAGAATGTCAAAGCTGACGCCCTTTCTCATCAATTCTCTTTGGACGACAAATCTGAGGACAAACAAAAACCCCTTCTTCCTTCCAAATGTATCCTTTCTGCGACTACTTTCAACGTCCTTAAAAATATCGTGCGGCAACAGGATCACATCCCTGCCGATCTTACAGTTCCTGAGGGTCGCATTTACACTTCTCCCCTGCATCGCAAGAAAATTCTCCAATGGAGTCACTCCTCCAGATCTGAAGGTCATCCAGGGACCAGGAGAACTTTAGATCTCATCTCCAGAACATTATGGTGGCCCGAGATTCAGAAATATGTCAAGGACTTCGTAGCCGCATGCCCAACTTGTGCCAGGACTAAAGCTCCTAGGAATCTCCCTTCAGGACTTCTTCAGCCCTTACCTGTTCCCGACCGGCCATGGACACACTTGTCCATATATTTCTTTGTTGATTTACCTGTATCAAGGGGCATGAACATGAACCTCGTGGTGGGGGATCGATTCTTAAAGCAATCCCACTTTATATCTCTCAAGGGCCTTCCCAACTCTTCCAAATCGGCTGATATATTTATCAAAGAAATCTTTCAACTTCACGGAGTACCGCTGGTCATTGTATTGGATAGAAGGTTTCAGTTTGTGTCATGCTTCTGGCGCTCTTTTTGCCTACAACTAGGCATGTTTCTCTTCATTTTTCCTCTGGATTTCACTCACAAACAAATGGTCAGACTGAGAGGACCAATCAGTCCCTAGAACAATACATACAATGTTTTGTGTCCGATTCCCAGGACCACTGGTCCGAGCTTTTGCCCTGGGCAGAATTTGCTCATAACAACACACGAAGCGGATAAACCCTGTAGTCCCCATTTTTTGTGAACTACGGGTTCCACCCGTCTACTCTGCCTCTCCCTTCTTCCTCATCGGGGGTCTCAACAGCAGATGATAGGATTAAAGAACTGCAAAATCTTTGGTAAAAGGTCCAGGTAAACATAAGACAGCCACCAATAGGCAGAAGACTCCGGCAGATCGCCACAGCAGACCTGCTCAGGAATTCAAGATCGGCGACAAGGTCTGGCTGTCATCCAGAAACATCAGGCTGAAAGTTCCTTCCATGAAAATCGCACCCAGATTTCTCGGTTCATTTCCTATCACAGAAAGGTTCAATCCGATCACGTACCGACTCTCGCTGCCTTCTTCCATGAGGATTCTGTCCGTCTTTCATGTTTCTTTACTCAAGCATGTTGTCCAGAATGTACACTCGGTTCCTATTTCTCCTACTCGTTCTCACATGGTGCAAGGTCAACCTGAGTACGAGATACAATCCATTCTGGACTCCAAGTTCTCAAGAGGCTCATTACATTGGAAGGGTTTCGGCCCGGAGGAAAGATCCTGGATTCCGAGCCACCGTGTTCACGCAGCCAAGATGGTCCGTATCTTTCATTCAAAATTACCAAACAAGCCTTCATGGAGTCGTCTGGAGATCGTTCCAAGAGGGGGGATACTGTGAGGATTCACCATTCTGGCGGCTGGCGACCTTCTCCTCACCTGAGAACCCCTGCCACGACAGACGCCCAGGATGCACAATCTCACAGTCTGGTTACACACGCGCAGACTGCGCGCAGTCAGTCTATCCCCCCGTGGGCTCCGTCTCCAAGCCCCACCTCTGCAAAGGCGTGCAGCCTGTTCGTTCACCGAGATTCCCTTCTAACCTCCTTCCAAGTCTCCGCCCCCGCTCCTGTGACAGGCAGGCCTGGCGCGGGAGTGATGCACGCTCCAGACTCCGCCCCTGACCCCAGTGATGCATGCGGCTCAGGCACGCTCTGCAGAGGGACATGCGCGGTGCGCATGTGATGCGCAACCAGGTTGCCAGTCCTCAAAGCCGGCAACGCGCGCGACACGTAGCTCCGCCTCCGCTTCTATTGGGCTGTGTCATAGGGCACAGCAGTGTGACCCAGCAGCCTATAGGATTCCCTCTTCGGCTCCTCCCTTGCTATCCATTGGTAGATGGCGCCTTAAATAGCTGCCTTGCTCATTCACTCATTGCTGAGCATAACCCTATGTGACGCTGTGCCTTGCTGCATTCATGCCTTGTACCTTGCTACATCCTGCCTTGTGCCTTGCTGCATCCTGCCTTGTTCCTGCTGCTGCCTGACCCCTGCTTCGTATTGGACTCCACATCTCTCCTCTCCTGACCCGGCTTATGGCTTATGTGGCTTATGTCGATGAAGCTAGGACGGGCTTTTAAAAGTTGCTCTGTCACGAATAGCAGAACAACCAGCTTCGTTTTGAAGCTAGGAAAGTAGTAGAGACTAAGTCAGAAGCGATGTCCATGTTTTCATTTTAGAACGAAGCGGTCTCAGTTGGGAACTGAAGCTGAAAAGAGGACCAAGAAGCCTGGGTGTATATCCAGGACAGGGTTAGCCTACCGATGCAGGCGCCCTGCACCTAGTAGAGCGTAGATTTCACCCCCAGTTAGTGTGCTTTTAACTGTATTTTGTGTATTCATTGTGTTGTATGCAGGTTTACCCGAATAAACTGCATTTTGTTCTTACTACCTTGTTTTGCTTAGTGAATGATCCCGGTACAAATATAAATGTGTGTCAAAAGTCCTGGTCTCCTGTTACAATAGTCTTCTACAACCTCTAACCGACCATACACAGCATTGTTTGATATTAGTTTTTGATAGCTTGCTTTCAGTATTGTCCTATTAATTTATCCCTCTGCTTATTTTGGCCCTATGGGAATTGGGGAACACAATCCTTAACTAGAAACGTAGCCCTCCTGACTATAAGAGGTTTTCCATCATACCACTCCTACTCTATGTTTTAATTTTATTTTTGCATTTGTTTCTTTCTAAAAAAAGATATATTATATTTTTCCCACTTGTCTTCGACAGCTCAACCTTAGCAGAGGATTTTTACTCTTCATGTTTTGTACTATTCATTATGTCTTATGACTCATTAGAAAAGAGCTGACCTTATTACAAGTTTATAAGACTATAAGTGTTTATTTCTACTTTTTCTACTTATTTCATTTTCTATTTTTTGTATATTGGGGTTATGCTATGGTCTCTATAAGGCCACGCTTATAGGGCTGGTGACAGCGACATGACCGATAACGTCAGCCGTCGCCACCAGCGAAAGTTGTACTGTAATTGGAGTTTGAACAACTGTTGCCAGCGACGTCACCAAAGGGGGCAGGCTGTGGTTTCTGATTGGTTTAGAGACAGTCCCATGTGGCGACTGTCTCTAAAAAATCAAATAGACCCGGCTTCCAATTTTCCAGATGCTCCATCGCTCCGTCGCTCCGTCACACTTACTATAAGTGCTGGTGACGGAGTCAATTGTTTTGTTTTCGAGTGATGTCGCATCACCGTCGCAAGGCACTATAAGCACAGCCTTAGATGCACTTTATACACTGTGGATGCCAAATAGTGCATTAATGCCTGTTACTAAACAATAGCTTAGACCAGTGTTTCTGAACGGGTTCCTAGGATCCCATGCACCCCTAATGGGGTTCCCTGAAATTTTCCGGTCATTTGAAAATTGTACTAAAAACAGAGGAACTTACAATGCATCTGATCTCAGACGTGCTATTAGAGACGGTTTGGGTTCCTTACAATGCATCTAATCTCACTTTCGTTATTAGAGAGGATTGGGGTTTCTCAGAATTTCCCAATATAACTATAGGGTTCCTTCACCAAAAAAAGTTTTAAAAAAATGGGTTAGACCCATGAGCTCTCCGAAGCTTCAGCATGGCCACATCATTTTGCTGAGATCATGACTCCGCTCATCGTAAACCCAGCAAAGCTACATTTCTACATGACACAGACTAATTTAACCCAACAGGGCCTTTATTGTCTGCTGGTGCAAGGACATTGTGTACGAAATACTTTTCTTCTTTCACTTTTGGGATATGGGTTGATAAAGAGCCAGAATTGGCATGATATGCTGCCTGCCCATAAAAGTTACATTTCACTACTCAGAACATGTGTTCCTTATTGCAGGGTGGGATGCTTTTTTCTACATTGTCAAGTGGACTTGTACATTTATACGAATCAGGACGCGGACATTCTGGGGGTATGAAATAGAAAATAAGGGAACAAAATAGTGCAATATGTCAAAGAATCTAGCAGTGGTCAAAGGTCAATCTCCAATGCACTTACAAGTATAGATGTAATGCATGCTATTTGAAGGGTGGAGATTATCCCTTGTATACAATATGTGGTGTTGATGATTGTGTGCTCCAGGGAAACCAGAACAGAGATACACATAGTATTGAACAGCTTTACTCAAAATATCAAATGTAAAACTTATGTAAAAAAACTCACATAACATGTGTGAGTCATAAGCATATTGGACCGATAGAAGAAGCCACCGGTCAGTGGTACTGTGATGTTGACGTTGTTATCCAGGCTTTCTCTGTGATGCAAGAAAACTAGAAGGGGTGTAACTGGGCACTCTTAACGGTGTTGGGATTTATTTAGGGCAAAAATAAGTGTGTAAAAATAAAAACAAGCGTTTAAACAGTGCTTAAAACGTGACAAAGAATATATGTGAAGAGAACAAATACTTTAATACATGATTGAAAATATAAATAAATGCAAATAAATAAAAGTCAGGACCCAGAGTTGCTGGTTCCCCTAAAAATGTACCCAGGAATCAGGTCAGATTCCTGAATGCATGTTGACACATTGCCTCGGTAATCTCTCCACCTGAAAATGCTTGCTTGACTCACCACTAGGGGTCCCTGCTTCAGCAGAGCCCAGAAAGGTAAATGGTGCAAAGGGATGTAAAGTATCCCTGTAACTATAAAGGGTCCGCAGGTTAGGGACAGGTAACACAGAACCTGCTTAGAGGTTCTGGGGTTACTCCGATCATCTATAAGGTTGTGAGGAGTCCAGTCCTAAGTTTATTGTATAGAGTGTGGGAATATGGCTAGTAAGAAATAAAGTGCAGCTTCTTATTCTATTTCCCATAACCAAAAGACTTAGGATATTTTTATTAAAGTGTATATTTTATGGCACAGTGTGTTTTAAAACATGTTTGTGCACAGAAATGAGCTGGGATTTTCAGAACTAATGCTCTGACAGGCCACCGGGGCTACCAATTGGGGCCAGTAGGTCTGGCAGGAAATCTGGAGATGAAAGCCCCAGAGGATGTCCTATTTGTTTTTATAGTGTTAAAAATAAAAGTAATACACTTACAAAAGGGCTCTAAGTACAGGCATATGGAGTACCCTGGGTCAAGTAGTGGTTGAGGACTGCAACACTCCTTCCTGATGTTTACACCTGTGGTGGCTGTCCACGGTGAATGATGCACAGATACAGGAAGGGGAAAGGACCAAGAGAACTTGGCCCAGGATCCTCAGGATAGTTCACCATATACTTTGGGGGTCCCTATATGGTCTGCATGCTCACCCTACACGTTTCACTCATTAAGCTTCCTCAGGAAGCAGTTGCTAATGCCAATTATAGACTATTGAGATATAGTATATGGCACAGCACCCCAATCTCACTTTAGCAAACTAGACACCCTCTAAAACTCAATATGCTGCTTTGTCCTCCAATGTAACTACAACAAACATCACTGTGAAATGCTCAAAGAACTAGATTGGCCATCACTTGAGTCTAGGCCCCAAGTTAATCTTTCCTCGCTTGCCTTCAAATACTTTCTGGGCAAGCTACCCACCTATCTGAACAAACTCCTCACCCTTACCACATGTAGCACTTATCATCTGAGATCTGACTCGAAAAGATTGTTCGCTATCCCAAGGTTCAACAAATAATCCAGTCGCTACTCCTTCTCTTACCATGCACCTCACAACTGGAACAATCTACTGTAGTGCCGACGATTATTCAAAAACAAACCTGGGGCATTCTCCAAAAAGACCTACGTTCATGCTGGGTACATGCTGGGTATATGCTGGGTACATGCTGCAACATTTCACACATTTCTGCAGGCAGACTAATGGCCCATCGGATTAACAGCGGGGGTCCCTGGCAGTCCCATTCAAACTGAATGGGACAGCCAGGAACCCCTGCTGTGTTAATCCGATGGGCCATTAGCCTCTGCAGAAATGTCACTGAAATGCACCCAACATGTACACAGCATGTACCTGGCTAGTTTAAGGCAAGTTTAAGGCAAGTTTTAGAATACTCGTTGGCTTGTCTGTACCTGAGTCTCTCAAAGCTGTCTCCAGTCTAAATTCTATAAAAACTAAAGCTGTATCATATTTTTATCTGGTCTGTAACTGTAGTGTATCAAATATATTATCTTTAACTGTTCATTCAATGTCTTTATATATAATTATACCCCTGTTCACTTAATGTAACCATGTATTTGTAACCATGAATCTGCCGGGGGGGAAAAATGCCAAACGTGCAGCAATAAGCCACTTATCCCCACTTATCGCCAGCTTCTCAAACTTGCTCAATTCTAGTAGCTCCGATCAGCTTATCAAGGCTGATTGCCCATCTAGAATGGAGATTTCCTCTCCAAATTGTCCCACCACATAACGTTGGCAAGAAGGTGGTGAGAAGCTGCCAAAGGCATTTTTGTAAACATATGTTTTAAGCATGGAGTCTATGGAGCTGGACTTATTACTTTGTATTTGTGATTCCGTTGTCTTTAAAATAACAATTTTTAATAAATATAAGCTTTTAGTTTAATCACCTAATAGTGTCACGTGTACGTTATTTATGTGTTAAGATATGACTTGTTGATGTTATGATTATTTACGTGGTACATGAATGTTTCAGTTCAGCTTGCGGGATAGTCCTATCATAACCTCTTAAAGGTACAGTTCACACAATATCAAACATGTTTGTAAAGAACAATACATACATTTTGTGCAATGACAAGAGTGTTTGTACTAACCAAAAAAAGCCAGCCATACATTTTGAATGTAATTTGACAATGTTTATAATGTTTATAATGTATACAACTAATGTATACAACATAATGTATACAACTAGCAGCGCTATACAAGAACATGCTAAAAAAAAAAACTATCATTTGAGTACATATTTTTTTGTAAGAATTATGTATAAAACGTTTTATTCGTTAAAAATGTACCACTAGCGGAAATAATGATAACTGTATAAATCATCGGTACAGTGTTTGAAAGCATTCTAAAAATTATGATTTGATGTTCATCTTTTCGACACGTCAATTCATATCTTTGGATATTCGATCTTTGAAGTAGATATATAAATAACATATTCAGAAAATGTTGTTAAAATAACAATATGCTGCTTTAAGTAGGCGTGAGCTGTAATATTATGCATCTATTACTTGATAAGTTAATGCTGAAGGTAGACATATGCTTCGAGATCATTGCAATATCAACAATTGAACATTATAATATATGTTACAAAATGCTGCTCGGCTTTAGCTAGCTCTGAGCATATTTCACGGCCCCCTTCATTATGTCCGCGCACAAGCTCTGTTGCACACGCCCGTGAGCTGGGCGTATTAATGCAGCGTCTCATAGTGGTGAATCAGCAGCATCACATGACCACGTATCCACGTCACATGATGACACGCCATCGATATTATTACATGTTGAATTATAAGCAATCGATTGCAGGTGAACTGATCTATTTATAATGTAGTAATCACTTGTCAGTAATCACATAGTATTGAGGCACATATATTATGTAATTTCCCAAAAGTTATTTTTCACCCGGATAATTAGAATGCAGCTGTAAACATATATATGTCCTAATTGTTGCTATGCTACGCTACATCGTGTGTGCGTACTGTAACGCATGCGTTAGAGATATGATGCAGATGATGCTCTCATATGTAATACATTTATTCACAATTATTTAAGCTAAGGCATATTATATTTACCTTCATTGTAGAAGAAGACAACAAGGACCTTGCTGGTATCCATTGTTGCAGCCAGCCATATCCGCTGCGGCCACGGTTGAGTCAATCATGGAATCCTGATGCATATACATCTCGTTGCCTTTGTTGTTATGTTGGCCTGCATCGTTTTGTGGCCAGGAAACGGGCTGAGCCAGGTACGCATCTTGGCTAATTTTTCGCACATTCCCAGAGCAGTTAGCTCCAAATTGCCAGTCATATTGTGTGAGGCACTGTGTTTGCATGTGATACGAGATACCACTCTGTAAAGGTTGATTATTACGGGGATAACTGAAGAAAAAGCTATTTCTCAGCAGATATGTGCCATGATCGAACATAAGCTTACACAATTGGAGTACTTCCCAGCAAGAGTATCTCTGTCCTGGCCGTGGTATTACTCTAATAATTCATGATTCATTATTGGAGTTGTGACGGACAGAATTTTTCCAATTCATGTAGGGAGTTGCTTCTTTGTAGTATGGGTATTTCTGTATGATATACGCATACATTTCTTGAACTGTTGCTCTCTTATCATTCTGAAATTCTATTGCTTCAAATATTATATATCAATATGATTCAAATGGACATCTCTGCATTGAAGATGCCTCTGCCATGTTGAATACCTTGCAGATCTGTGTTTAAAATGAATGTGTGAAAGCATGTTGCTTTAGCTACAAAATTGTTACTTTTTAAATAAAGAATATTGTTACCTGGCCAGCATCTTCACGGTGGATGGTGTTGGATTGTGTTTTGTGACGTCACCGGACGAGAGATTCTTGATTACCCGGGTTTCGGAGGGCCAATGTTTCTAAAGGTAAGAGAAATATTGAATATATGTACTTTTATTTTTACAGGTTTTTTCATTGGATTTTTATTTTTTTATGTTTTTCATTTCCCATTGACTGGTAATGTATTAATCTGTAGGGTACAGATGAATACAGTAATAGCCAGTGCATTTTTTGGCAAATGCATTTCTTCTATTGACTGTTATATTTTCCATATATTTTTATTGTTTAGATTAAATTGTTTTGAATTGTGATGGCTTTAATTTTTTTTTCCAGATTGTTTTGCTTTTTTATTTAATTATGTATTTTGTTGGTTACTGGTTTAAATTGATGTTGTCTAGTGGTTGTATTAATTAATTGTTGTATTTGTTAGTTCTTTTAGCTATTAAATTTATTTTTTGGGCTAGTGGCATGATTTATTTAATTGATTGGCTAGTGGTGTTATTTATTTAATTGATTGGCTAGTGGTTTTATTTCTTTCATTAATTTGTTGGCTAGTGGTTTTATTTAGGTAATTTATTGACTAGTGGTTTTATTTCTTTAATTGATTGGTTGGCTAGTGGTTTTATTTAGGTAATTGATTGATTGCTTTTAATTTTACAGGTTGGGGGTTTAGGTGCTTGTATAGGTTTTATTATTGTGTATTTTGGACATTCAGGCTTTTGTATTAGTGCCCATTTACTGATTTAGTAGCTTATCCTGCCCATACTATATGGGTATGATGTACTACTATAACAATCAATGGGTACAGGGTGGTATAGTGGGTCCGGGGTGGGTGGTTAGGTCACCCAGGTGGGTAGCAGGGCAGGGTAGAAAAACCCCTTAATTACTATAGCGCTTAAAAAACGCTAAGGTTATTAAGGGGCTAGGGGCCATTAGATTGTATTTATTATGTATGCTTTCTGGCAATGGAGGACATGGACCTGCAGTATGCTGAAGAGGACACCCTTCACAATGGCAGAGGTAAGTAGAATGGTTTTAATTTACTTTATTTATGCTGGCTGGCTAATGTTGTGGTTAGCAATGGGCAAATAATCTATTATCCATATCTGGATAATAGTTATTTTGCCCATTACTGTACTGTATGTGTTTGGTGGTGGTGGGTGGGGAAGGTGTATTTATTGAATTGTAGGCCATGTCTATTTTTTTTAAATACAAGAATGGTACTGCAGGCCAGCGGGGACCCACTAGGACCACCCAAGGACCCATGGATGCCCATGGGGACCACCTGAGGACCCACAGACACCTGTGGGGTGGAACCGGGGGCCCCAGACACCCGCGGGGAACACTGAGGGCCCCCAGACACCCGTTGTGATGACCTGGGGACCCCCAGACACCTGCAGGGACCACCTGGAGGCCCACAGAGCCTAGTACAGATCACCCAAGGAACCACAGATGCCCACGGGGACCAACTGAGGACCCATAGACACCTGCAGGGAGGAACTGGGGGCCCACAGCTGTGGTGGCCCTGGGGACCTGCGGGAACCACCTGAGGATCCCACGACACTGGTGGGAACCACCTGAGGGCACCCAGACAACCATGGGGATTACCTGGAGACCTCCAGACACTGCAGGGACCATCCGTGGACCCTGTTGGGGCCCACGGGGACTGCCTGGAGGACCACAGAGCCTAGCAGGAACCACCTGAGGGGCCCCCAGATACCCATGGGAACCCCCTGGGTGCACTGTGGGGCCAGCAGACACCATGGGGACCACCCAGGGACCCCCGCCAGCCTGTGGAATTAATTCTGTGTCTATAAAAATAAATATTGGTTTTATGTGGGGGCACAGGGGGTGGGTTGTGTATTGGTGCTTACTACATATGTTATCTCCTATGCATGAGCAAAACAATCTCTCCCTGCTGAACCTATCTCCTATGCATGGAAATGTCCCGATCGCGTTAGACATTTCCATGCGTAGTCTGTAGAAAAGCCAGGGTCAGGCTTGGAGAAGTCAGCATCGTCGTGATTCAAGCAGGGGTTCGACAACAGGTAGATGGGTACTCTCTGCTTCAGCGAAGGAGCGAGAACGGCCTCTGCGTGAGGTGTGGCCATGGCCCATGACGCCAGTCTCAGCAGGGACCGAAGAACACTGCAGGGCAGAGCCGGGGAAAAAACAGTTCTTCAGCACAGGAGTCTGAAACAGGCCTCTGCGTGGAGAGTAGCAGCAGACCTCAGGATACACAGGAAGGTAACCTCTGCTAGGGGAGAATGCAGCAGGTAACAGGAACCAGTGCTGGCAAACCAACGCTTCAGCACAGGAGTCCGAAACAGGCCTCTGCGTGGGGAGTAGCAGCAGACCTCAGGATACACAGGAACACAGACCTCGGCATGGAGAGTAGCAGCAGGTCTCAGGATACGCAGGAACTAATGAAGAGAACTAGAGAAGTTAGTAAACACGCGAAACAAGCCAGGAGGCCTGTGGCAGAACACTGTAACATCCAGCGAAGGATTATGCTCGGCAGTGAAGCAGTGTGGGGAGAACAGTATATAAATGCCGGTGATCCAATCACAGGAGGGAGGTGTGTGAGCATTCCTCCAATGACAGAGCACAGGGCTGAAGCTGCAATGAGAGGCAGCACATGTGCCATTGATTGCCAGAGGGAGACATTGTAAACTGCAGAGATCTGCAAGGCTAGAATCAAAGCCAGGAGCGGATTTCTTACAAGAGGCAACTGCAAATGCACGCTTCTCATTTTGTTTAATGAAACTTGCAGCAATAGATAGCATAGAGCTACTGTATTAAGAATTTTTAATTCAGCTGTATTCTGAAGAAAGATTTCTTTTATATTTTTGATTTCAGCTCCCATTCTTTCTTGAACACCCATCAATTGTTCATGATGTGAAATTTGGCTTTGCAATAAACGAGCTTCAGATTGCTCTATTGAGGCCAATTGATGTTGGTGGGCATTGTCACGATGTGCGCTAGCAGGTTGATGATAGCTTAATTCTGGCCTCTCAACATCCATCACAAAAGACATACACGGTGAATCGTCAAGTCATAAGATGTGTCCAGGAGGTTGAATATCTGTTTGAAAAAAATGAGGACAACACTAATTGATTGTCACATCTAAAATATCGTTCCCATTGTTTGCACACAGAGAGAGAGAGACACAGAGAGAGAGAGAGAGAGAGAGAGAGAGAGAGAGAGAGAGAGAGAGAGAGAGACAGACAGAGAGAGAGAGGCACACACAGAGAGAGAGAGAGAGAGAGAGAGAGAGAGAGAGAGAGAGAGAAAGAGAGAGATGGAGGGAGACACACTCAGAGAGACATACACAAAGAGAGAGACACACACAGAGATAGACACACACAGAGAGAGAAACACACACACACACACACACACACACACAGAGAAAGACACGGAGAGAGACACACACAGAGAGAGAGAGAGACACATACACACACAGAGAGACACACACACACAGAGACACAGAGAGAGAGAGAAACACACACACACAGAGACACAAAGAGAGAGAGAGAGACACACAGAGAGAGAGAGCGACACACAGAGAGAGACATACACACAGAGAGAGAAACACAGAGAGAGAGGGAGAGATACAGAGAGAGAGTTGCGGTGGGTGGGTGACTGACTCTTGGGTGGGTGACTGACAAACACGTGGGTGGGTGAATGACAGGTGGGTGACTGACTGACACTTGGGTGGATGGGTGATTGACTTGGGTGGGTGACTGACTGACTCGGGTGGGTGACTGACGGGTGGGTGGGTGACTGACTGACACTTGGGTGGGTGAGTGTCTATATCCAACTAACTAGCCTAATAGTACACATCACAAATAACTATCTATCACCAAAATAGCTAAATTATTACAATTATGTTATTCCAATACAATTCAATTAAATAATCAACTATTCAAGTAAACTATTAAACAAATAAAACCACTAGCCAACAAAACAATTAATTAATTTACAAAACTAGCCAACAAAACAATTTATTAATAAAAACCAGTAGCCAACAAAACAAAAAAAAATTTAAACCGCTAACCAAGCCTAAAATTAACTAACAACAAGCCATCCAAATTCAAAACAATGTAATCCAACCAATAAACAGAAATAAAAAAAATAACAATCAACAGAAAACCAAAAAATGCATTGTCTGTCACTGTATTTATCTGTACCCTAAACGGTCACAGATTAATACATTATCAGTCAATGGGCAATGAAAAACATTAAAGAAACAAATAGAATAAAAAAAACTGTAAAAATAAAATTACATACTTTCAATATTTTTCTTACGTTTAGAAGCGTTGGCCCTCCGAATCCCGGTGATTCTGTAAGTCCACATACAGCGACGTCATCAAAGTCAATCCAACGCCATCCACCTTGAAGATCCGATAAGGTAACAACATTCTTCTTTCTTTTATCTTCTATCACCGTCTTCTTTCTTCAGCTGTCATTATTTCTTTATTTTCTTTAATCTTCTATCTTCCTCTGTCAATCCAAAACCCAATTGTAAATCCAGAACAGGATGTTCTCTCGATGTCTTCTTCCTGTTAAATGAGGCGTCCATGCCTTGTATAGGGCCTGTGACGTCACCTTTTCAGGTCAGATGTTACAGCTCCAATCTGATTGGCACTGTTATGTTCCCGCTTCCTTTTTTTTTGGTTAAGGATGTGACGTCATCTCAAAGGGAGGTACGTAACATCCTTAAAACCACATGGCTATATTACATTGTATTACAACCAATGGGATTGAAGACAATTTCATTGGTTGCTGTATCATGTGATTTGTTACATTAGTTCAAAAGGATGTGACATCACTTTAAGGGATGCTGTGTGTATCTCTCTTCACTCTCTCAACCAACTGCACAAGCATACTCTTCGTATAGTCTCTGTAGTAAGCCAAATTGTAATGCAAATGAAATTATATTGCAATGCACAATGACGTTTAATACTTGGCGAATCATGTCAAAATTGCCAAATCTGTTCAAAGGTTTTTGCGCAAAACTAAGGGTAATTTTTGCATTGTTTGTAAAATCTCTATTTGTTCACTCAGTAAAATAAATGTGCTTTTGAAAAGTCATCCCACATGTGGTCCTACATGTAAATACTGCTACATAAACACTTTTTGGGGGTAAACGTAGCTATGTAATGTGTTCTATAGTTTTTGGATAGTATTAATAAACATCAAAGTTTGTTATCCAAAGTTGCTATAATGTATACTATAATAATTGCTGCACAGGCCAGTAAGGTTACATATGTTAGGGAAATATATTTAGTGAAATTGTATTTGTTTTTTTAAGAGTGTGTGTGTGTATATAAAATACATTTTTTTGTTGCTTATATAAGAATTGTGTATGAGTGCATTTCCTCCAACTGGGTTTTCACCACCAGATAGGGTTTCTTTGCAGTCCTGTTCCAACAAGTGTATCCCTGTGTTCTATCTGCATATGTGTGCTTTATAGACCTGTAGGTCACCACTTATATGGGAACTTGTCAGATCTCATTGTCTGTGTTAGGGAACTTTACGATATAATGTACAGTATGTTGCATCTATGTCAGTAGGATTTTATAACATTGCATTTGTGTCCCTTATATTTTCTGTTTATATACATGGGTTTTATGTTATATTTTTTGTGAGGTTTTCTGTTGGCCCCGCTTTGGTCTTAATCTGTCTTTTTTTAATCTATTTCTCTGTTTTGATTTGTTCTATAATAAACTTTTTGTACATTCGTTATTTATCAGAGTGCTTTATGTGGGCTTTCCTTCTTCTTCTGTTTTGATATATTTATTTGTGAAAATATAAAAAAACATTTTTTGTTGCTTATATAAGAATGGTGTATTTGATTGACCCATACCATATATAATCAAGATATGTCCAGCACCAAAGTGGTTAAAAACTTCTTGCATGTAGAAGACACCTCAACCTAACCCATAATAGTTTATTACTGTACATCACAGTAATGCATTTCTCCTGTCACGTCTGCAACTGACACACATTTATTTCTACAACTAAATACAGCCCTCTCTCTTTGGTATGTCTAGGTACTCCTTCTCGCTCTGACCCCCTGGAGATATAGTTACACAATAGAAATCCCAGACTTGGCAGAGTTCCTAGTTTTTAGTATGCTTAGAACTTCAGTTAAGGTACATGTAATATGAAGCATACGCACACAAATAAAAAGTCCAGCCCTTATTTGGTGGGGAAACTCAGGTCATGGCTTATTAAAGTAAACAGATTTACAAGTAAATTTCCGCAAACGTACAGTAAAGTACTGTATCGTCCCTTCTGTGTAATCAGCAGAGATATTCTGCTAAAATAATGATAAACAATCCACTTCATTAACTTCCAGTGAAAAACAATTCCTTACAGGTGCCCCTCATTTTTATTCTTCCCATCAGAAATATTGGATGTATAGCCATGGCTGGTCCAGCTATCTTTCTGCCCCCACCCCTCCCTCCCCACCCACCCGTCACCTAAGTTCTCTTAGGTACTGTCACGATGACATCAACTTTTATCAACACATTTATATTTCTGGGTACTTGATTGAACAGAACAAGTTGCAAAATAAATTGTGATTTATTTCCTTAATAGACAAACACACGACATCTGCAGAATACACTTAAAACCACACTCACCGGGAGCAGGAAACGAAAAAAATTGTCCTTGGAACGAAAGATATGGTCCTTTGCTTGCCAGTGCAAGAAATGCAGCCTTGGTTTTAAAAGTCCTGTGGTTATGTGGTTGTTAACCACTTCACTCCTGGACTGGTTGCTGCTGTACTGGAACAAAGTCTTGCATCTTTACATCATGGATTAAAATTCAGGAATCACACTGGGAAATACCTGGAAAGCCACAGTTATAGACTGGCCAAAGCTATCTTTAACATGTGGATCCAATCCCCTCGTGGGAACAAAAAACCCCACGAATAGCCAAGTGAAACACAGTTCATAAGACCGGTCAAAATGGATGTCCGGTGGGCAAGGTGCATGGGTCAGGTTGACACCCATGCCACTTAGCATACCTGGGCTACACCCATTTCTTGGGGCCACTGTGTCTGGTCTCTGACTTAGAGGTGTCACTAGCCTGACATCTGCTATGCATCAGTCTGCCAGTATTGTATACATTATGGGCCTCTGGGTATTGTCATAATTGACACTCTTTTAGACAGGGGAACTCTAAATCTGTGGGAGCCTTTTGAGGCTCCATCAAAAAAATAATTACAACCCTTTCAGGCTTGGTCATAAAAATACCGAAGCTCATTCACCCATATCGCAGCTGGATGTCCAAGTAATTCCTGCTTAGACTTACAAAAAAATACCTCCTGCCTTACATTTAAGATCTTCTATCATGTGTTGGTTAGAGGGTATGGCAAGCAATGCATCTTGTCTTTTACCCTCGCAGACAGGGAATGGCCTGCACATGGGGAATAGAAATGGCGGGGACAGGGCAACAACAGTAATGCATGGCAAATCAGGTTTTAACCCTTTCCTCCCCGTCACAGGTACAGACAGTGACAGACTATCCTGTGGGGTTTGCCCTCCTTCACGCAGCCTCCCTGAGTGGCATGAGAGGTGGTGACACTGGGTCTGTGTTGCAGCCTATCATGGTGCAGACCCTGTGCCATCCCCTTTTGCCTTAGGGAGGATGTTCTAAATTATAGGAGTTGGTTCTCATCTGCCCCTCCTCGGGAGAGGAGTGTGTGTCTGTTGGAGTTCCCTTCAGCCCCTCATGGGTGGAGGAGCAAAGATCTGTGCATAGCACAAGGCCTCATCACATTATCTGCTGGACAGCACCATTCAAGGGCCTGAAACCCCTACTCTACTATTTGTAATGCTGTTATACCATCCTTCAATGGCTGCATCAAATAAAAATCCCATTAAAAAACTTCTAGCTGAGTTACAGTCTATTAGCCTGAAGTATAGGAGTTATACTGTCATGGTAGGGACTGCCTCCAGTTATACTGCATCTGCTGTGACTGGAGGTGCTGTCACCACATGGAAAGAACCTGCAGATCACCTAAAGCCTGTCTTGTTACCCCACAACATCATGGACACTCAGCTCTCCTGGACCCTCATAGGTATGACCGCACCACAGACATCAGTAACAGCAACATGTTTCCAGAATTGTCCTCAGCAATGTTTTGCCTTTGTCTTTAATCGAAGGCTAAAAAGTATTAAAACTAGCAGCTAAGTGGTGAAATACCAAAAGCATTCTATGCTGCTACAATATTCCTGATTGTCTCTCACAGAGGATGTTCAACTTTTTGTGGCCTCATATTTTCCTAAACCTAACAAGGTGCCATCTCAGTTCCATACATTATTTTTTTTACCGTCAAATGAATAGACTGCCCTGTATTCCATTGGAAAAGTTACATTAACGGACATCATTACAGATCTGTGAAAAAATAATAGGAAGATATGCTCATCCCATTGCAAACTGTAAACATCATAAGAAATACATTCAGCTTCCATAAAACATAGTAAACCGTAGCCCAATTACATATACCTTAAGAGGCCACACAATATATCTGGCTTTCAATAGAGACGTGTGAGACTTTTACATGAGGTCCGAGTGACATTTGTCCTTTTTGAGTTGTGAAATAAGCAACGCCTGACTCAGAATTCA
Organism: Ascaphus truei; assembly: GCF_040206685.1. Taxonomy (NCBI): domain Eukaryota; kingdom Metazoa; phylum Chordata; class Amphibia; order Anura; family Ascaphidae; genus Ascaphus; species Ascaphus truei. Next base: position 125,639,093 of record NC_134483.1, read on the forward strand.
CAAGAATTTTGCCAAGCATTAAGTCAATGTGCATTGCAATTTCATTTAATATGCTAACTTGTGAAATTCTTCAAAACCCTTAGGTTGGCTTACAAAATTCTCTAAAATTGCTAGATTAGTTAAATGGGACACACCATGTTTTGCTCACTGCTTGGCACTGTTTTGCTGAAAGACATTGAGTCTTGGCGAAACACTTTGCAGGAAATAGCATTTTGGAAAAAAAGGCTAAAAAATGGGCAAATGCATTATAGACAGTTCCATACATATCTAGATTTGAGTACACACTGTTTCTCTATCATGTAAAATTAATTATACTGTACAATGCTTTTGGGGCTCAATTTCTATGACTAATCTCATTAGTCAAGTGATATCATAGGTTGTATTTACCAGCTTCCAGAACTGCTGCAATGGAATAGACTGTAAGGTTTCTTCCTGCATGGAAGGTATCTTATGATGGACACCTCACGTAATATGGCCCTTTATGGTCTATTTACTCGAATTGGGTCATATGGTGGCATTGGGAAGCTACGGAAGAAGAAGAAGCGCTTCCTAGTAAATATAGCCCAATATTTATCAATGTCATTATGTTTTTCCTTATGACTGAGGTAAGGCAATAAAACAGTGTGAGAAGTCTTATTGACAAGTCACTAATGCTTTAAAAGCACTGGGGCTAATGGCTATAGATTATGCTATCGTTGTCAAATAGCAATTCTCGATGAAGCCAACTTTGGCATAGGTAGATTCATTAGCATATATTGTAGACATACCAATTGTTAGTAATTGGTGAATTACAGAAATACAGACACAATTGAATTTAAGCAGTAACATTTTCTTTTGTATGTGAGTGTTTTAGTCAAAAGGCAAAAATCAAGTTTTATGAGATACAATATTCTTATTTCTCAAGTGATGGAATTCAGCATCTTGAAATTGAAATATATCTTCCCTGCTGGGTTCCTGAATATCGGAACAAAAATTGGGTGAATGCATTTACATTTCTTCTGGGATAGTTCAGGAAGTATTTTTTATTTGTATATTTTGCAATAGTCAAAAAGTATATGGTAAAAGCATGAAAAACAACCAGAATCTACTCCTAGATGCTCTGAATTTGTCCATTTACTGTAGTGCATTTATTTGAGTCTAAAGGGTCCATAGATTTATACCTTTAGATTTAGTAGCCATTAATCAGTAACTGATAATCAATCATTGATATCTTACACTTATTGGTTTATTAATTAAAGTATTATTTATCAAAGCTTTTCATCCTGAAAGAGATATATAAACTCAATTAAGTAAATAAAAGAGAGGTATTTCAGACCACTTATTGAATATACTCACTTAACTGAATTCATATATTGTATCTATTTCTGGATGGAACACTTTATGCAGTAATGGTTTGTGGGAGATCCATGATAAAGATACTTAGCAGAGTGAGAAATACCTTTAAAAATCTCTCTACATCAAAATAAATCATAAGAGTAGAGCAGGGAAAGTATATACATTTCTGATATTTAACAACAAACAAACAATGGAGTGCAATGAACCACAAAAGGTGTGAATGTTAGTAGGCAATGATAGCAAACTGGTATAACGATACCATCCTCCGTCCTTCTCTAAATTGATAACAGGACCTCCTCAGTATATGAGAGCCATGGTGCAATGAAAAAAGGAGAAAAGGGGGCAAACATAGTTTAATACTAGTATTAAACATGCAGGCAATTACAATTGTGCTTACAGAATATCCATTGTCATCGAGCCTTGGGTGTTGTTAACGGGACACCTGCACCCTTCTTCCGAACAAGCATTGCTCCCTGATAAAAGCTGTTAAACTCCAAAGGTCTCCGATGCCGGGATGGCGCATGCCCACCGGGTCCCTCGTGAGTGTTGAATCAGACTGGAGGATTCTTTGCTCTGGGAAAGTATTTTTAATGCCATGTTCGCTTGCCTTGCAATCAGGGCAACTAAAAAAACCTTAGGTATTTCTTTAAGCCAATTGAAGCATTTATTATCAATCTTTTTTTCTTTGAAGGCACTAGGGGACAATGTGTCCTTCAGATTAGTAGCCTTAGTGAAAATTTTAATTTAGGGATACTTTGATAGATACTTCCCAAAACAGGATCCTGCCTCAGAATACCCCATATTTGTTTAGAATTTCTTTAATCTGATAGGATTCACTGTTAAATTGAGTAATGAATGGAATAAATTCATATTCATTAGATATTAAAATATTATAATATATATTATAATATATTTTTATATATAATATATAAATATAAAAATCTTTATTTTTATCCACTCTCTCTAATAATAAATATTTCCTCTCGAGTGCTTCAACTCTATCTCTACTGTTTTTTTAAGTAGATTTTTGTCGTACTCTTTTTCTAAAAATCTTTTTTCCAGAACATAATAATAATACTGTAGATGCTGTACATGGTGCAGTTTCGCTTTATTCTACTCATCTGGCCATACAGTATAGTTTTAAGCCAATTGTGTTGGTGGCAACTTTTCCTATGAACATACTGTAATTACTACAATCAACAGGTTTAAAATATGTCTTACAATGTATGTGACTATTGTCTATTTATCTATCTATCTATCTATCTATCTATCTATCTATCTATCTATCTATCTATCTATCTATCTATCTATCTATCTATCTAATCTAAAAATTATTTTAGGAGGTCTTCAACCCTTTTCCAAATAAAAATGATGTTATCAATGTATCTACGACAGAGGAACAGGCTCTCACCAAACTGATTGTTAAAGATGCAATCTTCCTTCCACACACTCATGAAGAGTTTGGCATTGTTCAATGCAAACCTGATCTCCATGGCTGTGCCAAATGTCTGCAAGTAAAATGTATCCTTCAATCAAAAATAATTATGTTTTAACATATACTCAATACTACTAACTAGAAAATCTATTTGTTTAATTATAATTGCAGGATCTTTTTCTAGAACTTTTCTAACCAACCAACCTTGTTGATGATTGATAATTATATAAAGTGCCATAACATCACATGTAATAAATATAAATCCTTCCTCCCACCTCCTATTATCCAATAGGTTAATGACCTGCATAGTATCTTTAAAATAGGAGGGTAATTTGGCTATATATTCCTGGAGAAAAAAATCTGGTGGGGCATTGAGATTCTTGTGTATTTTTGAACGTGCAAATGCACCTGATCCTCGCTCACCTGCTCAAGCAATAGGTTGTCCTTCGTGCTGGAAGCCTCATCAGTCTCTGTCAGTAAGGAATCCGTTAAGTTCAATGACTGTGAGGTATTGGCAGGGGACCAAAATGACACTGACATCGGAGTTTCAAACAAAGTCACCAAAAGATTCCAAATCCATTTTACTACCTGCTTCCTCTAAAACAGGGCTACCTTTCACAACAAGCTGTTCCCCTGACACAGACTTAACAGACACAGGAGCAGACAGTTCCTGAGGCATGCATTCAACCAGGGTTGAAGCAGGCCCAGTACCACACTTACTGTACTATGGCATCTGGTACCAAAAGGAACAGTCTCTGGTACATTAATCCCTGCTACAGCTGTTCTGCCTTTACTGCCAACTGAGCCTAAATCAGTTGTTGATGACCTCCTTAGTCTCACAGGAGGGGCAAGGAGAGAGCCCCCTGCCACCAATCATAATAAAAATATAACAAATGTAACAAATTTAAAACCGAGTACATATTATTAACAGAGAATAATATTTTGAACAAAATTGAAAAATAAATTGTGTTGTGTGTTGTGTCTCTTTTTGTCTCTGTCTGTCTATCTCACCCTCTCAGGCCCCTCTCACCCTCTCCTTTCTCAGAAAATTGATGTGCAGATAAGAGGGAGTGACCATACAGTATATAGCTCCGGTTGTGATTATTAAAAGATGAATCAGCCGTCGGGTTTTTAAAAATTACTATGGCTGATTAACCTCCCCGTAGTTGTTTTCTTCCAATATGACAGCGGATTAGAAATAACCATGTTCCGTGGGATGGATTACGTTAAAACCGAGCTTCATGGAGGGATTTAAAATAAACTGTGCGGATTACATTTGGAACAATTTGATTACGATTTTATTGCATGGGTCGAATTTTGAACTAAAAGCCCTGGAAAATCCAGGAAACGGATTTGCAGTGGTTTGCCCATCTCTACTCTCTAACACGAGGTCAAAAAAAATGTATCTTTTAAGTCTAGTCTCTGGTCCTGCTCAGGTACCTGCAAATGATCAGTGGCAGATCTGCCGCAGGTGTGCAAGATATACCAGAATCACAATTGTAAAAATAAAAAAAACAATTGATAATTCCATGCTATCCCTAAATAAAGCAGTGGTTAAACGTATACTGTAGTAAACAAATACATAGAACCTGCACTCCTCCCTTTATGGAGTATGCAGCTGGTACAAAGTTTTACGAAAAACAAAACTAAAATTGCAGCGCTCCTCCCAAATTGGCTTGCAATTTATTTGTGAGATTTATACATTTTGAACCTAAATCCACTAACAAAGGAATAATTTAGCTGCATCGTTTGATAATAAAAATTATTCAAGTCTACTAACAAAGCATCCGAGTATATTTTTATGAGTCACATCCCACACTTCCTAAGTGCTGTCTATAACAACTATATTACATTGAGAAGCCTAAGGCACCTAGAGACTGGAATGGTGTAATGGTGTTAGACCCAACAGGACAAAACCCCTCAACCACTGCTTAGTGTAAGCTTAACCAGCTGCTTCATAGCACCGCTGTCCCTGTCAATCTCTAAAGGATATCTATTTTGTTAAAGTTTGATAAGGACTTTTAGCAGAAAGTGATATCTGTACTGAGGGTTATGAGTTACTGTGGCCAGGTAAGATGAAATAAAACACAGGTTTTCTAACAGGCACAATCAAAACCAAGGTGAAACACAGCAAATAAGGCAGGTGCAGAATGAAAGTAATATAACAAAGTGACCTGGTGACTTGAGTTAGTACTTCTTATCTTAGAAGGATAAAGACAGTGTGCTATATTTAACAAGCAGTTTTCTGACTTAATGCACCTTTGGTGCTGCAATACATTACAGCCTATTAAAAAAAATGGACTGTGAGGTGTCTTTCCATGACATAAGTTACACCTTTGGTCTATCCTATTTTTCTTCTGTATTATCTCTAATTTAGAGGTGAGGTAAACACCTCTATCACTTCCATATGGCACTCAGGGAGTGCCCCAGAAATCTTTGTTTCATATAACTTACTATAATCAGTTCTACATCTCACATGCCCCTGGGATCATAGTTACATAGTTACATAGTAGACGAGGTTGAAAAAAGACATACTGTAGGTCCATCAAGTTCAACCTATGCTAAATTTAGACAACAGATACTTTATCCTATATCTATACTTACTTATTGATCCAGAGGAAGGCAAACAAAAAACCCCATCAAGGGGAAAAATTAATTCCTTCCTGACTCCAAGAATTGGCAATCGGATTAATCCCTGGATCAACATCCTTCCCATGTATACTTATTTGGTATATCCCTGTATACCTTTCCCATCTAAAAAGATGTCCAACCTTTTATTGAACAAATCTATTGTATCTGCCATCACAGTCTCCCTGGGTAATGAATTCTACATTTTAACTGCCCTTACTGTAAAGAACCCTTTCCTTTGTTGCTGGTGAAATTTCCTTTCCTCCAACCTTAAGGGATGGCCCCGAGTCCTTAGTACTGCCCGTGGAATGAATAGTTCTTTTGAAAGCTCCTTGTATTGTCCCCGAATATATTTGTATATAGTTATCATATCCCCTCTTAGACGCCTCTTTTCTCATGTAAATAAATCTAATTTAGCTAGCCTCTCCTCATAAGTTAGATTGTCCATCTCCTTTATTAATTTGGTGGCTCTTCTCTGCACTCTCTCTAGTTCCATAATGTCTTTTCTTAGGATTGGTGCCCAAAATTGTACTCCATATTCAAGGTGTGGTCTTACTAGTGCTTTGTAAAGGGGCATAATTATGTTTACTTCCCTTCCATCCATTGCCCGTTTGATGCAAGATAAGATCTTGTTTGCCTTTGCAACTACTGCATGACATTGGGCATTATTGCTAAGCCTGTTGTCTACAAGCACTCCTAAATCCTTCTCCATCAACGATTCACCCAATATATCTCCATTTAATTTGTACAGTAAGTCGCCTTTTTATTCTTGCATCCCAAATGCATAACCTTACATTTATCTGTATTAAACCTCATTTGCCATTTACCTGCCCACGTTTCCAGTCTCTCCAAGTCCTTCTGAAGAGAATTTACATCCTGCTCTGATTCTATTACCTTACACAATTTAGTATCATCAGCAAAGATGGAGACTTTGCTCTCTATCCATGGGCGTCCGCAGAAATTTTTTCAGGGGGGGGCATAATTTTAACGGCCAGTGCCCGGCGTAGAAGGGGTGGTGAGTGCACCGTGGCGAGCGAGCCCGACCAGCATAAGGGGGGTTTCCCCCCCCCCCCCGAGAAAATTTTGAAAAAAAGTGTGCAAATGGTGCATTTTCAAGCAAATTTGAGAAAGCTTGAAGGTTAATAAAGCAATTTTGAAAGTGTAGTTATGACATAAAAAAAGAGCAGCTACTCAAGGTTGCCGGATCTGGTGGGTGCCTGTAGAACTTGCCATGTCACTCTGGCGCTTAAGTGCAGAAAGTCTTCTGCGTTAGGGGGAATTCCGCTTTCTCCCATGTGAAGCTTGAGAGTCAGATCTGGAAGAAAGCAGTATAGGTTATTTTGGTGTAGGTACAGTATAGGTACATGTATAGGTACAGTTAAGATATATAGGGTAAATAAGATATCCAGATCCAGAGTGTGAGACAGAGAGAGCGAGATAGGATGACAGAGAGAGTGAGGCAGGGTGACAGAGAGAGCGAGGCAGCATGACAGAGAGAGGGAGGCAGGGTGACAGAGAGAGCGAGGCAGCATGACAGAGAGAGGGAGGCAGGGTGACAGAGAGAGCGAGGCAGGATGACAGAGAGAGGGAGGCAGGGTGACAGAGAGAGCGAGGCAGGGTGACAGAGAGAGCGAGGCAGGGTGACAGAGAGAGCGAGGCAGGGTGACAGAGAGAGCGAGGCAGGGTGACAGAGAGAGCGAGGCAGGGTGACAGAGAGAGCGAGGCAGGGTGACAGAGAGCGCAAGGCAGGGTGACAGAGAGCGCGAGGCAGGGTGACAGAGAGAGGGAGACAGGGGGGGAGACCAGGGGAGACATAGGGGGAGGTCCAGGGGAGGCTGTGGGGGGCCAGCGGAGGTCCAGGAGAGGTCGTCGGCAGACCAGGGGAGGTCTTGGGGGAACCAGGGGAGGCCGTGGGGGGACCAAGGGAGGTCTTGGGGGGACCAGGGGAGGCCGTGGGGGGACCTCTGGAGGCCGTGGGGGGACCAGGGGAGGCCGTGGGGGGACCAGGGGAGGCCGTGGGAGGACCAGGGGGGGCCGTGGGAGGACCAGGAGAGGCCGTGGGGGGACCAGGGGAGGCCGTGGGGGGACCTCTGGAGGCCGTGGGGGGACCTCTGGAGGCCGTGGGGGGACCTCTGGAGGCCGTGGGAGGACCAGGGGAGGCCGTGGGGGGAACAGGGGAGGCCGTGGGGGGACCTCTGGAGGCCGTGGGGGGACCTCTGGAGGCTGTGGGGGGACCAGGGGAGGCCGTGGGGGGACCAGGGGAGGCCGTGGGGGGACCAGGGGAGACCAGTGAGGGGGCCAAAGGAGGCCAGGGGAGAAGCATGGGAGGACATGGGACATTGCTTACCTGCTCTAGAAGAAATGGCGGCTTCACAGCTCAGAACCTGGCTGCGAGCCAAAAAAAAAATCCTGGCAAAGCGCCAGCCATTCAGGTTGGGGGGGGGGGAGTCCGGCAGGGGAATTGTTTTTGAGACTTCATTGGGCAGGGCCAGGACTGTGAGTGATCCAGGGGGGGCAAGCGCCCCCCCTTGCCCCCCCTGCAGACGCCCATGTCTCTATCCCAACCTCAAGGTCATTAATAAACAAGTTAAAAAGCAGGGGTCCCAGTACTGATCCCTGAGGTACTCCACTCTCGACTTTAGCCCAAACTGAAAAAGTTCAATTTATGATAACCCTCTGTTGTCTGTCCTTTAACCAGTTTTCAATCCACGTGCATATATTATTACTGAGTCCAATTTTCTGTGAAACCGTATCAAAAGCCTTTGCAAAATCTAAGTAGACCACATCAACTGCATTACCCTGGTCTAAATTCCTACTTACCTCCTCAAAGAAACAAATAAGGTTAGTTTGGCAAGATCTATTCTTCATAAATCCAAGCTGACTATTACTAATAATTTTGTTTTCCATTACAGTAGGTATTCCTGAATATTATCCCGTATTAAACCTTCAAGTAGTTTCCCTACTATTGAAGTCAGGCTTACAGGTCTTTAATTTCCCGGTTGTGATCTAGCTCCCTTTTTAAATATAGGCACCACATCTGCTTTACGCCAATCTTGTGGTACTGAGCCTGTGGCAATGGAGTCCTTGAATATTAAATATAATGGTTTGGCTATTACTGTGATTAACTCCTTGAGAACTCTTGGATGTATGCCATCGGGGCCAGGTGCCTTATTTACTTAAATTTTTTCAAGTCGCTTATGAACTTCTTCCTCAGTTAACCAATTGTTCATTAATATGGAGGTTGTGGCTTCCTCCTACGACACTACTATTGAACTTGATTCTTCCCTGGTAAAAACCGAGGCAAAGAATTTGTTTAATACCTCAGCTTTTTCCTTATCTCCAATAATAATCTGCCTACCCATCTCACACTGAAAGGGTCCGATATTTTCTTTTCTCATTTTTTTGTTATTAAAGAACTTTTTAGGGTTGACCTTACTTTCTATTGCAATCCTTTTTTCATTATCCATTTTTGCTAATTTGATTGCCCTTTTGCAATTTTTGTTACATTCCTTATAATTCTGATACGATGTCTCTGTCCCTTCTGACTTAAAGAATCTAAACGCCTTCCTCTTCTTGTGCATTTCCTCCCTACCTGTTAATTTAGCCACATTGGTTTTGACTTATTTCTTTTATACTTATTATGCAAGGGCATACAGTGATAAGTGTGCTTTCTAATAATGTTTTAAAGACTGCCCATTTATCTTCTACATTTTCCCCTGCAAAAACATCATCCCATTGTATTACTACTAGATTATACCTCAGTTTATTAAAATCTGCCTTTCAAAAGTTTAAGGTCTTTGTTGAACCCAAGAAATCTATTTTTTGATAATTTATTTCAAATGAGACCATGCTATGATCACTGTTACCCAAATGTTCCAGGACTTGAATATTTGTTATTACTTCTACATTGTTTGATATGACCAAATCCAGTATTGCCCATCTCCTGGTTGTTTCCTCAATAATTTGGGACATATAATTGTCTATAAGCACCCCCAAAAACCTGTTCCCTTTTGTTGTAACACTAATCTCATTGCCCCAGTCTATGTATGAATAATTAAAATCCCCCATTATGCAAACATGACCCAGTTTTGTTGCCTTTTCCATTTGCAAAAGTATTTTAGCTTCCTCAATCTCACAGATATTTGGTGGTTTATAGCATATTCCCACAAACATTTTCTTAATACTTTTACCTCCACTGCTAATTTCTATCCACAAAGTCTCTATATTTTCATCATTCCCTTCATAAACATCATCCCTTATAATAGGTTTTAGATCCGGTTTAACATATAAACATACTCCACCTCCCCTTCTATTTGTTCGATCCTTCCGAAAAAGGGAATAACCCTCTAAATTAACTGTCCAGTCATGAGTTTCATCCCACCATGTTTCAGTAATGCCTATGATATCATACTGTTCCCTTGCAGCTATTAATTCAAGCTCCCCCATTTTATCTGTCAGGCTTCTTGCATTAGGAAGCATGCATTTAAGTTTTTTTTTCAGCCTGTACTATTATCTTATCGATCATGTAAATCATGATCATTCATGTAAATTATATCACACGTGCTGTTTGATTAGTTTGGGCATGGTGCATGAATAAAGCATGGGGTTTGCCTTCTTCTGCACTCTGCACGTCTTCATCCTTGGAAGTCTTACCAGAAGTCAGAGAAGATTCACTCATCAGCTTCCCTCAGGGATCTCCCTTGACTCAACATCTGATCAACTCCTCAGTGTTTCTCCTATAAGGCCCGGTCCCCCCTGGCTACTGCAGTGCCCGCTGTGGTGGACGCTGCAGGGATAAGAGTTGCCCCACAATGGGGCTGGGCCCGCCGTGAGGGTGTCACTGCGCTACGCCGACAGAAACTCCTGCTCTCAAGAAAATTGAGATCAGGAGTCACGACGGAGCCCTAGGCCACGCACCCCAGCGTTTCAGCAAATGAGGGAAAACCTGCTGGGTGATGTCACGGCCATGCCCCCATCACTACCCGGTCATGCCCCCCCCCTGTCTTTCCCTTTGCAGCTCTCTGCAGACCAGGGAACTTGGCTGCTTGCTCCACCAGCCACGCAAGCGCGTGTGCTGCGCAGGCAGCTGGCCGCAGCCTAAGCCTCAGCAGCATTACATGGGTTTATGATTTCTCTCAACTGCTTTAATATCTCAGCTACAACTGTTTGCATGCAATTTTCCTATTTATACACCCTGTTTGAGAGGGTTCCACAGTAAAACGTGACTGGGGTCAGTAAACGTGACTTCTTCAATGTCGCAATTAGTATGGGCCCAGAACCGAGTATGCAGCAGGATTCAGCCCACACCATACCAAGGATTAAGCCTATAATATTTAACCCTGTAGTGTTTCCATGTACCAGTACTAATACTCTTAAAAAATCTTCTCCTTATTTAGTGAACACTCTACAAGTGTGGTTCAAAATGTGAAACATGTAACTGCACAGCACCACACTGTATACAAGTCGATGTGCTAATGTATGTGATAATACTTTATGTAAACAGATCCTTTGTAACTATAACAGAAAAGTGTAAACCAGTAGAGATGGCAAAAGGAGCACCCACAGAAGCAGGCAGACCAACAGAGATGGCAGAAGCAGCTGTACCATCAACATCAGCGGGTCTAGTGTTAGTGCCTCAGATGATGGTGATGAACCACCCCCGCCCCAGCCCACTTGCCGCTTCTTCTTATATATTTAATAATATGATCCATACAGTAACTGCCCTTGTGTAATATAAATTAAACCTACAGTAGTAATAATGTTTATTTAGTATTTAGAGTGTGAGAGGAATTGTGTACTGCACTTTTACCAAGGTCCAGTGGAAGGAGCTCCTGTATCTGCATTACAGTAAATACCTGACCCGAATATGAATGGTGGATGCAACCCGGGGGCTTGCGATACTGCTCCAGCAACATTCGTAGATAGAGATAGATAGATGTATGTGATGATATTAACGAGAGGTTTTTAATTCTCTTAATGGTGCAGTTCACAGGTTTCTCTGTGTATTACAATTTATAGAGAGTGACAGAGCATGAGAAACTGTAATACTTCACTAGATCATGCAACTATAATACAGTTCAATTTTAAGTGTTGTAGTTAGCTAGTGTACAAGGCAAAGTATAATACATCAGTGCACAGGGTAACAAAACATTCAGCACAAGTATTTTTCCTTACTTCTTGTATAGTAAGTACTGTAACACAGTAATTTTCTCCCTTCTCCTTCAGGTTTTTGGTTAATGAAGGTAGGAGGCAGGGGAATCAAACCACCAGAGAGTCTTCGTTCTTGGCGGTAGAAGGTGGATGTTAGTTTTTGATAGTGTTATGGGGGGCTGGGAGGTAGTGTTAAAGACAGGGGGATGATAGGAGGTCAGTGTTGGGTGGCAGTGGGAGGGCATTATTTTTTGCTGAGGGTGTTGTGAGGGGTAGTGTTTCTGTAGACTGGTACCACCACATTTGAAATATATTTACGTTGTACTTAAAGTGATTACACTGTGCTATCTCACCTACTGTATCTCAATAGATATTTCTTATTCAATTACATTGTACCACTCTCTGAGTATTTGGAGTATTGGGACAAGGGAAGGGGCACAGCAGGGGTGACAAGTGTTTATTCTTGAAGGTGTGAGGCTATTTAGAACTAAAAATGCTGAGTAAATTTAACTTTTCTTTATTTCCTTTGTTTGCATTGACACCCTACTGAGTCACCAACCTGAGTCAACATTGTTAGACAAACTATCTTGCTGTGTGATTAAAACAATGAGTTCTGTAAGCAATGCTGATTAATTGTTGACAAACACAAGAGCTGTCCCACCCTTCCACAAACAAACACAACCAGCTGTGACATGCATGCTGTACATGTGTTCCATGCAGTCCTTATAAGGGTATCCTGATCCTAATACTGAAACACAGAAAAGGAAAGCAACAGAAGCATCATCGGTAACTCCAGAATCAGGATCAGTGACGCTGGCAGAAATGCTGTCAGTGCACCACCCATGCACCTTCCCAGATATGTGTTCTCCAGAAGGTTGTATCAGTCGGAGTTGTGGTTTCAGATGGCCAACCTCTGACTGGTAACTGTCCTTGCTTGTTTTTTTTAATACCTAAGCCCATATCCACAAAAGGTTGCTAAGCTCCCAGGCAAAAATTCAGCAGCCCTTTATTGATATGGAACCATACTGTATTTTCTCATACGTTTTTAACGCTAAATGCATTCCTACATTACACAAGGTTTATTTATTTTTTAGGCCGACACAGAAATTGTGCACTCTCTTTTAGTGGAGTGTAATGTGATGGGTGCACATTGGTCCATCACCAGAAGTGTGTGTTACAGTAGTTTAATAAGAGTTTTATTTGCATCTAGAATGGGGCTTCGAACATCTTTTTCTCTACATTGCATTTTATAGAAAGCAGCAGATGCAGAGCTAGTCCTTTGGTGGATCTGCAGGTTATGAAACATGTACAGTATTTTCAGCCAGGTAGTGTACACTACATGCGTACAGTACATCAGTTGAAGTATAACAGTACATTCAGCACATGTTGAGTTTCCAAACTTATTGTACCATACTGTAAGTAACACACTAATTTGTTCCTTTCCCCTATAGTGTAGGTTAACTGTACATGAAGCAGGGCAGACCGACAGGGCCTGGAAAGCTACTGCAGGGAGGGCCAGATAGTCACAGTCTTCCTGGGTCTGTTATTGCGGGGGTTGGTGAGTGTTGTTGGGGGCTAGTGTGGGTGTTTGTGAGTGAGTTGTGAGTAATTGGGGTGGTAGTGTAAGTGGCTAGAGGGGATTGGGTGTGTTGGTAAGTGTGTTGGAGGACAGTAAGCAGGAGGGGAGTGGTGAGTGCATGATGAGTTTTTAAATATTTTTTCCAATAAAAATAAAAACTTGATTTTTGAACACTGGTTTGCTGTGTGTTTATTACTATGTAAGGTATATGAGTGCTCTGCGGGGGATGGGGCAGTGTTGTGTAGGTAGGGATTCAAAACAAACATTTGGGGAGGGAGTGGGGGGATTACATTACACATGTTAATCAGTACAGTATTAATCCAATAGTATTACATTTATAAAATGTTCCCATGCACAGCTACAATCACTCAAACGATATTTACCTTGCAGAAAAAGAAACAACTACAATATCTCACGTCACATAAAAATATTTTTTATTGAACTACAACTGTCTGTTTTTTGGGGGCCACAGATACAGAACAGTGCTAGTGCTATCTCCAGCTCCCACAGACAAAATAATAAGCCACGTAATGCATTTTAATTGAGTGTAATGACTTTAATGCTTAAAGCTTGCTACAGTGTAAAATCATTATAACTTCCATTACGAAAAGTGGAAAGCGATCTAACAGTTAACCCTATGTAGCCCTGTTTCCTAGTGAACACAGACCGCTACCATATGCCCATATAACCTGTAGGCTCACAGGGCCTAAGCCTCCGCCACGGAGAGCCTGGGACACGCGTAATAATAGATAATACTTGATACTTGGAGCAGCGCCTCCACCTGCAATGGCTCCCACCAGAGGGGGAGTGGTTCCTCGCAGGACACATATATCAATACACACACACACAGCATATAAACAACCGAATGACTTTACTTGTCTGAAAGGCTTATATATGTATCTCTATACCAAAAGGTGTCCCTCCCTAGAGGAGAAACTATCTAATGCGTCTCGCAGGACGCTGACTCCCCTCCTTCACCGGGTGATCCCACCCCTTGTCCAATTCCCCAACCCAATATGTCCCCCACCCTCAAGTGAGATAGCGAATATGTATGGGTGACTGTGCAGCCACTGTGTCCTGAACAAATGGTGATCTGATTGGTGCACTTGTTGGTTACCTGCCGGGCACTCCAGTACCCGGGCCTGCAAGGATCTTCACAAAGGGTCAGATGCGAGGTGGCTCCAGCAATAGGCATCCGGTGCGATCCCACCCACATGAACTGCTGCAACAGTAGCAGGGTCTGAGCCCAGACCTCCTGCTAGATATACAATGTCTCTTTAAGCGATCACTCATGGCACAGTAAGGGAACTGGAACCTATCTAGGGCCAGTCCCTATCTCTGCTCCACACTACGGTGACTCAGGGCCTAACTGGGCCTGGGGTATAAGGCTTAGGTAGGGGCTGAATGCCTCCCTACACTGGAGCTCCGTCTCCTTCCTCCTCCCGCTAGCTCTGAGCAACGTGAGCGCCCCTTGACCCCTATACCTCCCTTCCTTCCTTTCTACCACTGATTGGTCCTCGTCACGTGGTTCCGCGGGGCTGCTGGGACTCGTAGTCCCCTATTCCCCACCCTATGGGAGCTCTCCTCCTTCGCGGGCTTTGGCAGCTATGCCCGCACATGCGCAATCTCCTGCTCCACCTGTCCTTCACCTGCGCCAACTCCTAACATGGCGGTGCCCTAATACGCGGAACCTCTGATATACCGGAGCGTTCCCTGCCCTTCTGCAACCTTCCCACCCGACAACAATAATATGCAGGTGAGGGGAGCCCGGCTACACCTATAACCCTAATCTTGCGCATTGTTAAGGTACCGAAGGAAGTATGTCTTGCTACATCTGTACTAGTTCTAAAACAAAGTTGTGTTTTGGTTGAAAACATGTTCTTGATTTGGTTTCAGTTTTGCCATTGTTTAAAAAAAAAAAAAAAACCCTGCGCATAATAAAGCATGAAAAAATGCTTAAAATATGTACAGATACAGCGGCCGTTATTCAAACAAATCACGGAACCGTTTTCGTGTGCACTGTTGTACTCCACGCGGCATTAACGCGGCCAATCGCCCCAGGCACACGTGTTTATCGCGGTTGCTCTGTTTTAATTTCATGGATTGTGTGCAATGAAATTAATGAATTGTAATGTGTTCAGTACTGTGCTACTCTGTCAATTTCAGGTGTTTAAAAACCAGAACACTAAAATGCAATTTTCTGCACTCGCGTCTAAAGGCGTACAGTTGGAAGAAATCACGCGCCATGACATGGATATTCCGAGGTACATAACGTGTGAAGTGTTCGAATAACGGCCGCTGCATCTGTATAGAATTATAAAAATGTAACCAATATAACAGAAAAACTTATAATTATTCAAATGTTATGCGGAGAAATGCCCCAAGTTTTCATCTCCACCAGTGCCAGGCAGTAGCAAGGAGGGCCTTTTCGTTTTAGATATGATCACAGTTATCTTCCTGTTGTCACAATCATCATCGTCATCATCATCATCGTCATCATCACCATCACCATCACCATCACCATCACCATCATCATCATCATCATCATCATCATCATCATCATCATCATCATCATCATCATCATCATCACATAAAATGATAAGGTCATCCCGGCTGAAATTGCTGTTTTGCTCCATTTTTTTTTATCCAAGAGGCTGTGGTTCATTTTAATGAATACCAACTTCTCCACAAGTTTTAGTAACAGCCTCCTATGGCACTTACTAATAATGCTGCCAGCAGTGCTAAATATTCTTTCATAACAGATCCTTGTAAGTGGAGAGTACAAATGGCACACAGGAGCCCGGAAAATAGGTGCTTTTTTAAATGAAGTATTTATAAGGACTCTCCCTGATTTTAAGCTTTCTTTAAAATAGCTGCCACAATACTGGAAACTAACTGGGCCACAGAAGCACCAGCACAGTCTCCTGCTATTTTCTCAAAGCCAAAGCAGATGTTGTCTGTTGTCCCAATGTTACTACTTTTAAAATATAGAGGTTTTTGTTGTTTGTTGCTGACTGACACAGGAAGTTTAAGTAGAAACATTTTCAGTAGTTACAGAAGTGGCAGGACTTTCACCAGGTTTAGTATTACTGTACAACTAATAACAGCAGAAACAAGTGTAAGGTCCCTCCCTTATATGGTTCCACAAGCCTATTTGATTGTCTCCAAATAACAGATAGGGCACCACCATAATTTACAAGAAGAAGGAGAAGGAAATCTTAGCACAACTTGGCACTTTACACAACATATTTACATTTTCTTACATTGATGTCAATTTATACATTTCTCTCACTCTGAGTCTTATGCCTAATTCCCTCTTCAACTGACTCTTCCAGCTTCAAATTCCTTAAAAACAGTCATCCCTAGAACCCCGTGCTGGCAGCTCCTCCTAAGGTTCCATGCACAGCTCCTCAGCTCTTTCAAAGTCTAGAACATTACATGTTTCCCCTCTTAAACATGTATGTCCTCCTGTATACTTGTTATTTGTTTACCAATTACAGTATCTTATCAACTGTTTTGCAACTCATTAAACATATACAAGTACAAACAAAGTAATTATTAACTTATTTTAAAGGGCAATATCAGAAAACTTGTAACAATGTATTGCTAAATTTATAACTATATTTCAATAAATGTTTCTTTGTTTTTTTATCAGCAATAAATCAATATGATAAATGGGCCTCTGCAGGATCTCAGTTGGTAGTGAGGCGCATAATGCCCTCCCCAATACAGGAAATGTTTTTGTGGATACCTCTCTTTCTGCTGCACTTTCAGTTTTTCTTGTATACTGTTCTCTCTGGTACCTGTTTGCTGGGAGCTGTCTGTAAAATTGTTACATTGTATATAAGTGGACCTCTGCATTGGTCATATTTTGTACCTCTGCATCCATTTGTGCAATTTGTGCATCGAATTGTTGTACTGTCCTTAAAATCTTTATTATGCTATCTTTTTCTCTTCAATGGTGGCTGCAATTTTCATGCTTGGTTTGCTCTCTAGAGCAGCTGGCTGCTGCACATTGTCTGTATCATATGTGAATATCTTCTGCCTTATCTTCACTGCACCATTTTTCTGTACCTCCAATGGAGCCTGCAATTTCCATTGTTGGTTTGCACTCTAGAACAGCTTGCTGCTGCGCCCTGCCTTTTTCAGCTGAGAGAGTGACATTGCTATGGTCTGCCTTATCTGTATGGATAAATGGTGCAGTATCTTTAACATACTGCACCGACACACTTTATTCGAGCAAATACCCAGTATGTACCTGGCAGATACCTGGAATGCGCCGCTCCTCACCTCTGACAAGCCCCGTTGCGTTTGCCTTCCCAGCCTGGGTTCATGCCTGGCTGACGGGCGGCTGATCTGTTAAATGATAATGATTAGGATTTAATAGGCTGCAATGCTTCGCGTGTCTACCAGATGGCATAAATTCATGAATTGTAATGCAGTATATATATATATACTGTGCAGTATTGCAGCCAGCGGGAATAAAATGCTTCAATCCCTGCCTGGAAAATAACCCAATGCACTCGGGCAGAAAACAGTCACAAACCTCAATACACCCGGGTATACCCGAATTCGTGGGACTAGCCGAGCTCGAATAAAGTGTGTCGCCAGTGTATCTTTTGATTTTATAAATTGATCCTCAATACCTGGAGTCAGACTACAATCCTGCTCATGAGGATTTTGAATAGTAACAGTTGTAACTGAAGGCAATGATGTTTCTTCATGTGGGACAAACAATTTTTCACTAGGTGTTTGTTCAGAGTTTGATTGAGTCTTTGATGCTGACAGTCTGTGTTCTTTTGCATTTCTCATCCCATACATATACTGTAGCATGCCATGTGGAATCAGGTATAGCAAATGTAGGTACCTGTTGTTGACTACTTCTGGTGTCAAATGCACTCCTGAGTATTTAAAATACCTTTTCAGCTGTATCTAATATTTCATGAGGCCAGCAACTTATTTCTCAAATGTTAACTCCATCTAAATGTCCAATTATCAAATCCGCTTTTTTGTATCTGTGACCTGATAGTGCCCAAATAAAGCCCTCATTTCTTTTTCAAACTGTGAGATGGATCTATCTCCAAGGCTCCTCAACGGTGTACAGTAAGGGTTACAGTGATACAGCCCATACATACTAATTTTATGTCCAAATGCCATGGTGCCCACCAGTCACCTTCTGCTTTGGACTTCTTATATCCTTTTCGGGAAGCCAAAAGTGTAAAGTTCCCCTTCTAAGGTTCCACAAATCTATCTAATTATTCACCAAATAACAGGCAGGATACCTTGACCATAATTTCCAAGGAGAGGCAGGAGGAAAACGAAGCACAACTTAGTACATTAAACAATTTATTTCCATCTCCTTACATTCATGTCAATTTATTTACATCTCCTTACATTCATGTCAATTTATTTACATCTCCTTACATTCATCTCAATTCATTTACATCTCCTAACATACATGTCAATTTATTTACATCTCTTTACATTCATCTCAATTCATTTACATCTCCTAACATACATGTCAATTTATTTACATCTCTTTACATTCATCTTAATTTAGTTACATCTACTTACATACATGTCAATTTATTTACATCTCCTTACATTCATGTCAATTTATTTACATCTCCTTACATTCAGCTCAATTCATTTACATCTCCTAACATACATGTCAATTTATTTACATCTCTTTACATTCATCTTAATTTAGTTACATCTACTTACATACATGTCAATTTATTTACATCTCCTTACATTCATGTCAATTTATTTACATCTCCTTACATTCATCTCAATTTATTTACATCTCCTTACATACATGTCAATTTATTTACATCTCCTTACATACATGTCAATTTATCTACATCTCCTTACTGTACATACATGTCAATTTATTTACATCTCTTTACATTCATCTTAATTTAGTTACATCTACTTACATACATGTCAATTTATTTACATCTCCTTACATTCATGTCAATTTATTTACATCTCCTTACATTCATGTCAATTTATTTACATCTCCTTACATTCATCTCAATTTATTTACATCTCCTTACATACATGTCAATTTATCTACATCTCCTTACTGTACATACATGTCAATTTATTTACATCTCTTTACATTCATCTTAATTTAGTTACATCTCCTTACATTCATCTCAATTTATTTACATCTCCTTAAATACATGTCAATTTATTTACATCTCCTTACATACATGTCAATTTATTTACATCTCTTTACATTCATCTTAATTTAGTTACATCTCCTTACATTCATGTCAATTTATTTACATCTCCTTACATTCATCTCAATTTATTTACATCTCCTTACATACATGTCAATTTATCTACATCTCCTTACTGTACATACATGTCAATTTATTTACATCTCTTTACATTCATCTTAATTTAGTTACATCTCCTTACATTCATCTCAATTCATTTACATCTCCTAACATACATGTCAATTTATTTACATCTCTTTACATTCATCTTAATTTAGTTACATCTACTTACATACATGTCAATTTATTTACATCTCCTTACATTCATGTCAATTTATTTACATCTCCTTACATTCATCTCAATTTATTTACATCTCCTTACATACATGTCAATTTATTTACATCTCCTTACATACATGTCAATTTATCTACATCTCCTTACTGTACATACATGTCAATTTATTTACATCTCTTTACATTCATCTTAATTTAGTTACATCTACTTACATACATGTCAATTTATTTACATCTCCTTACATTCATGTCAATTTAGTTACATCTCCTTACATTCATGTCAATTTATTTACATCTCCTTACATTCATCTCAATTTATTTACATCTCCTTACATACATGTCAATTTATCTACATCTCCTTACTGTACATACTTGTCAATTTATTTACATCTCTTTACATTCATCTTAATTTAGTTACATCTCCTTACATTCATCTCAATTCATTTACATCTCCTAACATACATGTCAATTTATTTACATCTCTTTACATTCATCTTAATTTAGTTACATCTACTTACATACATGTCAATTTATTTACATCTCCTTACATTCATGTCAATTTATTTACATCTCCTTACATTCATCTCAATTTATTTACATCTCCTTACATACATGTCAATTTATTTACATCTCCTTACATACATGTCAATTTATCTACATCTCCTTACTGTACATACATGTCAATTTATTTACATCTCTTTACATTCATCTTAATTTAGTTACATCTCCTTACATTCATCTCAATTTATTTACATCTCCTTAAATACATGTCAATTTATTTACATCTCCTTACATTCATCTTAATTTAGTTACATCTACTTACATACATGTCAATTTATTTACATCTCCTTACATTCATGTCAATTTATTTACATCTCCTTACATTCATCTCAATTTATTTACATCTCCTTACATACATGTCAATTTATCTACATCTCCTTACTGTACATACATGTCAATTTATTTACATCTCTTTACATTCATCTTAATTTAGTTACATCTCCTTACATACATCTCAATTTATTTACATCTCCTTACATACATGTCAATTTATTTACATCTTCTTACATTCATGTCAATTTATTTACATCTCCTTACATTCATCTCAATTTATTTACATCTTCTTACATTCATGTCAATTTATTTACATCTCCTAATATTAATCCTGTCACTATCTCCCTCCTTAAGCGACACTTCCAGCTTCAAATCCCAACTGTTCTCCTGAGAAGCCATGCTGGCAGTTGCTCTGAAGGTTCCATGAACAGCAGATCAGCTCTTGGAAACTCTAGGGCCAGGGTGGGCAACCCTGTCGCCATTTGCCACTTGTGGCGAATTGGCAGTGAAACAGTGGTGAATAGAGCCACCGGGACTTCCTGTATGGCCCCCTCAACCCCCCCTCTCCTTGGTAGGGAAGGAGCGTGTGACGCACTCCCCTGCCCCGCCTGCTCCAGCACATGCGTGACGCGTGCGCTCCCTCCCCTCTGATTTAGTTTTTTCTCCCTGCAGGTACCAGGGTTCCCCCCTCCCCCCGCAGCACATCCGTCTTCTGCCACAGGAGAGAGCGTCGGGAAGGGGCCGGGTTCCTTACCCCCCTTGCACCGGCAGCCACAGGGACAGGAGAAGCTGCAGCAGCACGGAGAGGAAGATCTCTCTCCTCCCCCCCCCCTGCTTTTTACTGCACCGGCAGCCACAGAGACAGGAGAAGCAGCAGCAGCATGGAGAGGAAGCTCTCTCCCCTCCTCTACCCCTCCCCTGCTTCTTACTGCACATGCAGCCACAGGAACAGGAGAAGCTGCAGCAGCAGTCTCACTTCGATGCTTGCTCCTCAGCTGTGCAGGGAGGGAGAAGCCAGCCAGCTCCAGCCACTGTCAGGGGGTTGAGAGTGACTTCGGCTGCACTGCTCCGCTCCACCATGAGCCATAGACCCGGGGAGCAGACCCCAGCACAGCCTCTTTAAACCCCCACAGCCTGCATAAGCCACCAGCACCCGGCTTAGGATGCCAAACCCCCGAATACCAGGGGGTGCATAGATTATAAAGATGGCGGCGACACTGGAACCGATGCCACAAACCGGGGCATGTAACTCGGGAAGCAGGGGGTCCCTGAGCCACAAATCAATGCGGTTCAGCTCAGGAGACCCCCTGCTCCCGCACAATATTATTAAAATACATTAATGTTGCTTCATTACCATAGCGGATAGCCGCTAAGGCAATGAAGGGGTTAAGGCATAATAGCATGTTTATTGGGGACAATTGCCCCCAATAAACATTGCAATACACAACATACACCCACTGTACCCCCAACAACCCCTATACCCACATTACATATATTATATTTTTGGGATGACAGCAATGATACTAGAGGGCGGCGGGGGGCCTCGGGTGTTCCCCGCAGGCCTGCAGTACCAATTCTGTGCCCCCCACAAAAAAATACAACAACACAAATACTTTACAATAAATACACCCCCCCTAAAACATATAATACTGTAATGGGCAAAATTACTATTATCCACAAATGGATGCATATGTCCATTTAAAAAAAATAAAGAACAATAAATACATTAAATACATATAGCACTCACCCATGTCCAGCTGCCATGATGAAGGCCATCCTCATCTTCATCACCGTCCATGCCCCCTCCGCTGCTGCAAAACAGAAACAAGAATAAAAACATCCAATGTAATGTCCCCTAACCCCTTAATCACCATAGCGGTTATTAACCGCTATAGTCATTAAGGGGTTAACCAACCCTGACTCACCACTCGGGAGGCCTACATACCCTCCCCCACTAACCCCCCCACCAGTGAGGCCTAACCACCCTCACTCACTACCCAGCCGGAGGGCCTACCCAAATACCCTTGGGGCCAATACCCCCTCCCCCCACCCCCAGTACCCACAATAAAATTAATACACAGCCCACAATAAACATCATTCTATTTATTAAATACATAACCCACCCCCTGTGCCCCCCCATAAATACATGATTTATTCTTTTACATACAGGGTTCATACCCCAGGCCCACGTGAGTCCCCAGTGGGCCTGACGGGTCACCTCACAGACCTACAGGTTACCAGCAACTTGTATCATACAGGTTCTGGAGGCCTGTTGGTGGGTCCCGCCAGGCACCACGGCCCACCAGGTGGTCTCCGCGGGTCACCATGGGCCATAATTGGGTCCCCACGGTAGGCCCACGGATGTTTAGGAGCTCCAGGTCAGACCCACAGGTGTCTGCGGGGCCTCGGATGGTTCCCATGGGGGTCTGGGGACCCACGGGTTGGCACTACGGGTCCATGGTGCCCCCACAGATGTGGGGCCACCGGTTCTTCCCCGCAGACTACGGGTCCTGATTCCCGTGAGATACCCGAGGATACCGCAGGTGGTCTCCAGAGCTCTCACGCAGAACCAAAAGGAACAAACCCTGAATGTAAAAAAAATAAACCTGACCTATACATTCAATACATCCATCCCCCCCCCCCCCAACACATACAGTACAATAATGTGCCAAATAACTATTATCCAGATAGGGATAATAGATTATTTGCCCATTATTAAACACATTAACTAGCATAATAAAATAAATAAAGTTCTACTGACCTCATCAATAAGAAGCCCCCGTCGCCAGCACAATCCTTGTCCTCCGTTGCCCACAAAATACATAGCCAATACATAGCAATAACATTCAGATATCAATTAACCCCTTTATCACCTTATCGGATAATAACCGCAAAGGTAATGAAGGGGTTAAGCCACCCTGGCTCGATACAAACCCTTCACCCATTCATTTGTACAGTGGCTTCATCATGCAACTATATATATACACACACACATATATATATATATATATATATATAGAAACCCTGTCTTCCCATAAGAAAAGGGGAAGGAAGGTCCTGCCTAGGACCGAAACGTTGGGTTTATAGTGTGCGGTTTTGTAACTGCTAATACATGTCTTTTTGCTTTATCTGAGTGTTGCTGCTTTTGTGCCTTTTCTTATGGGAAGACAGGGTTTCTATATTGATTTCTATGGAGCATGCACCTTGACTTTACATTTGTTGCTTGGAGTGCTGGCTGCTGCTTTTTGTTATATATATATATATATATATATATACAATTACCATAATTAGAACGGACTGGGGTATATATAGAAGCAGAGACCCATGCAGCATCTATCCCTGATGAAGAAACCCACTATTAGGAGTTTTGAAATGCGTTGGAGGTTTTTTGGCATCGCAGGGACACCGTAGCAGTGAGATCCAGGTGGTGACGTCAGCAGAGGAGCCGATCGACCATACTCTGGCAGCAAGCAGACTCCGAGCATAGAAGGCGATCCTCCCCCAGTGACTGGCTTATTTCACCCCACAGCGAGCGGTATTCCTGGCGAAAAGACCCTAAAACCAATGTGCATGTCCTATTCACCTTTGGTGAGTAGGATTTCAATTTTTATCAAGGCGGAGCAAGTTTCATCTTTCAAGTGCACAAGCACATGAAAGTTTTTTATTTTTATTTTTATATTGCATTATATAATGTTTAATTGTTTTATATTTTATTGTTTATTAAATTGCTCTCTTACAATTTGTTCCCGGGTAATGCACTATTGTAGCGTTTTCTGTACATTTTGTCTCCCTTTCTTGAGGTATTACCCTAAGAGAAGAACTTTATCCACAATCATATCCCCACCCTTGCCTCAGCGCCATAGGAGGTTCTCCTTCCACATTGTTCTGTTTAACGTTTGAAATAGTTAATTGTTTAATTGTTATGGAGGGAATTTAAATTGTTTAGTGATTTAATTAATGAATGCTAATTGATTTATGGTTACTTGATTGGTTTAAATAGTATACTTGTTTGGATGTATTGGTATTTTGTTTAGAATATGTTATTGTTAACATTCATTGGAAGAGTGTACATGGTGCATAGATTGTATGCATCATGTATACAATGTAAATGCAATGTTTTGAATGGCATTTGAGGCTTTTGATGGCATTTGAGGATTTTGATTGGAAGATGAGATTGGATTTTGTAAGGAAATATGATTTTATTGTACTCTGTCTGTATGCAGAAGTGGTATTTGTAGTAGAGCATGTTTTTGATAATCCTTCTACATTTATTTGTATATTGGTTCATCATGTGTGTGTATATATATATATGTAGAGGTATCAGTACCGTGTTAGCCGAGCTTCAATAATGAAAAAATAATAACGGTATCATCTATTTATTTTTTGATTATATATATATATAATAAACAATTTAAATTCCCTCCATAACAATTAAACAATTAACTATTTCAAACGTTAAACAGAACAATGTGGAAGGAGAACCTCCTATGGCGCTGAGGCAAGGGTGGGGATATGATTGTGGATAAAGTTCTTCTCTTAGGGTAATACCTCAAGAAAGGGAGACAAAATGTACAGAAAACGCTACAATAGTGCATTACCCGGGAACAAATTGTAAGAGAGCAATTTAATAAACAATAAAATATAAAACAATTAAACATTATATAATGCAATATAAAAATAAAAATAAAAAACTTTCATGTGCTTGTGCACTTGAAAGATGAAACTTGCTCCGCCTTGATAAAAATTGAAATCCTACTCACCAAAGGTGAATAGGACATGCACATTGGTTTTAGGGTCTTTTCGCCAGGAATACCGCTCGCTGTGGGGTGAAATAAGCCAGTCACTGGGGGAGGATCGCCTTCTATGCTCGGAGTCTGCTTGCTGCCAGAGTATGGTCGATCGGCTCCTCTGCTGACGTCACCACCTGGATCTCACTGCTACGGTGTCCCTGCGATGCCAAAAAACCTCCAACGCATTTCAAAACTCCTAATAGTGGGTTTCTTCATCAGGGATAGATGCTGCATGGGTCTATGCTTCTATATATACCCCAGTCCGTTCTAATTATGGTAATTGTAGTCATTGTTGATTACTTTGAATGGCACCGAGTATATTAAAGAGTCCTCTGATAGAACATAGATAAAACATAGATGATAGTAGATAACATCAAAAGGTAAACAGATTTAAATGACTTGGATGCAATTGTAATACTGATCTATATTGAATCATGGATGCCCAGATTACGGTTTATGATTTATAGGGGGAAATGAATGAAACCCTCCTTCATAATAGAAACCAATTAAGTAGAATATAAAACAACCGTGCCTGTGCAAATGAATCAATATGTCAATACAATACAATTTGCTATCACATATATAGCGCGATACACAACAAAACAAAACAAAATACATTAGAATCAACCGATCCAATGCTTAAATATGAAAATGCAAATACAAAGAACAATGTATAATTCCAACAATACATATTTTCAACAACATGAATAGTTGTCAATATGTAATTAAACAGTTGTCAATATGTAATTAAACAATATGCAATTAGACAACACTTAATGAAACAACATATAATTAAACAACATATAATTAAACAACATAATGTTTAGCACCCATTGAAGAGACAATATATTAAGTGGGAACCATAAGAGAATAGCTTACAATATACTATTTATCACAATATTATGTTATAAGTGAACTAAATGACTGATATGGTAAATTTCTCAAAATGAATTATTACGATATTATTAATTGTAAGTGTAAATATTGATGTAAAAATAATCTTAATAATTGATATACTTATTATACTTAGATAAAATAAACTTAATAAACTTAATAATGTTAATAATGTTTAACAAGCTAACACATATGGTGAACAGTGACCATCAGAAGTGATATATATATATTATTATATTATTATACATAGATACATTGGCTCTAGTAGATCATGTGACAGAGGCTTGGGGGAGAACGGATGTGACGTCATTGAAAGCCTGTCACATGGTACAAGAGCCAATCAGAGTTGGGATGTATTTCCCACGCTCTGATTGGCTACCGTACCATGTGAGGCCGGCCATATTTCTTTTCATGATGTCATCTTAAAGGCAATTGAAGCACAGCCATTCTGATTGGCTGTGCTTTCATTGCCTTTAAATGACGTCATCATTTTTTTTTCTCGGCCAAAGCACATGGTTTTCACGGCCCAATCAGGGCCTTGGGAACCATATGACGAAAATGTGATGTCATAGGCCTATAAAAGCCTATGTCATCTCATTTTGAAGGCAGACGCAGAGGAGGAAGGACCTCCTACAGAAGAAGAAGGCCAGGGCGTGGCCGAAGAAGACAAGAAGACCCCGGAAGAAGATACAAGAAAGAAGAATACAGATGAAGATGGATTACAACTAGAAGACCCCTGGATTTTTTAGGTTTATTATTTTATTGTTTATTATTTTATGAGAGCAAAATAGGGGTTGCACCCGCTCAACCTAGTGTGACCGCTAGGATCACTAAATCAGACTGGTGCAATAGGGCAAGGAGACTAATCAGAACACAGAGAACACTGTATGATGTAAAGACACAATACATACAGATAAGGCCCTATTAATGCACTCAAAATCTGAGGGGTAGGTCACCCTGGTAAAAAAGCAACAACACAGGAATAATCTGAACCAAACCTATAAATAGTATTTAAGTATGCTTTATTAAAGTAGGTTAAAAATGGTACCAGAATAAATGGTGAATAGAATGAACCGAATACAGTGAGTGCTATTGGGGCAAATTGCCAGATAGTTAATCCAAAATAGTTGGAAAACTGAAAATGAGCACTATAAATAAGAGATAGCACACAGTCAATGCCTATGGTTTAAGGCAGTGAAGGCTAACTGGAATGGATGACGTCACTGGAGCACTATATAAAATATATACATCCACTAGAGGCAATTCAATGTGTGTGAACTCTAGCTCATCACGTCCCGCTTTCAAGCATGGATGCCTGCAGCTTCTAGCAGACCTCACCGTGCCCATGCCAGAGTTCTCTTCAGCCGCGCACTCCACGAGGCACCTTTCCAGGCTGACCGATAGGATCGTGTACCCAGGGTCAGCACAGATAAGTTAACAGGGCTATCTTTCCATCTTTTCTGTCCTCAAACCCCCCCTCTCCCCACCGTGTGCTGTAGGGGTATGTTATTGAGGGTCAGAGCTATTGGGTTACACGATCCTACAGTATTGTTCTCTCCTCACAGGGTTTACATATATTGGTGTGTAGGGTACCCATTTCCCTCATTTCTATCCCTATGTGTAGTTACTAACTAGCAGGGACAAGTTTTGTGGGGCTCATACTAACATTGTTCTATCGGTCTATGTATATCAGCTGTACTAATATCTATGTGTGTTATCAATGATTACCATTGCTACTGTTGTACCTTCTACCCCATCATTGATGTATGGTTTACAGTGAGCTAGAGTTCACACACATTGAATTGCCTCTAGTGGATGTATATATTTTATATATTGCTCCAGTGACATCATCCATTCCAGTTAGCCTTCACTGCCTTAAACCATACTGCACAGACACACTTTATTCGAGCAAATACCCAGTATGTACCTGGCATATACCTGGAATGCGCCAATCCTCACCTCTGACAAGCCCTGTTGCGTTTGCCTTCCCAGCCTGGGTTCATGCCTGGCTGACGGGCGGCTGATCTGTTAAATGATAATGATTAGGATTTAATAGGCTGCAATGCTTCGCGTGTCTACCAGATGGCATAAATTCATGAATTGTAATGCAGTATATATATATATATATATATATATATACTGTGCAGTATTGCAGCCAGCGGGAATAAAATGCTTCAATCCCTGCCTGGAAAATACCTCAATGCACTCGGGCAGAAAACAGTCACAAACCTCAATACACCCGGGTATACCCGAATTCGTGGGACTAGCCGAGCTCGAATAAAGTGTGTCGCCAGTGTAGGCATTGACTGTGTGCTATCTGTTATTTATAGTGCTCATGTTCAGTTTTCCAACTATTTTGGATTAACTATCTGGCAATTTGCCCCAATAGCACTCACTGTATTCGGTTCATTCTATTCACCATTTATTCTGGTACCATTTTGAACCTACTTTAATAAAGCATACTTAAATACTATTTATAGGTTTGGTTCAGATTATTCCTGTGTTGTTTCTTTTTTACCAGGGTGACCTACCCTCAGATTTTGAGTGCATTAATAGGGCCTTATCTGTATGTATTGTGTCTTTACATCATACAGTGTTCTCTGTGTTCTTCTTTATTATTTTATGGTTTATTATTTTATGGTCTCCTGTGCATGGATTGGTTCGAGAGTAAGCTGTTTAACGGGAGTCCGTGAGTGGGTCAAGTAATGGTAAGTGAACAAAAGAAATGTATTTTATTTAACTTGTGCTTTTTTTGTTTTGTTTTTTACATGTGTTTTATTTATTTTTTTGGTATATAATTTCTTGCCACTGCATGTATGTATGTATGTATGTCTAGATTGATATATACATACAGGGTAAGAAATGATGTTGTTTTAAAAGCTTGTTTTGCTGTGTTTAAAATGTTTTTGGCTATGCTGCTATGCATAGATGTGTGTGTAATTATTTTAAAAATAGATAGATGTAATTTTTGGTCTTGTATGGTGTACTTTAGGTCAGGGTGAGGCTTGCTTTTGTATATTGTATTCTTTTTGGCGATCGGCGACCGGGAAACTCTTCAGGACTTGTATTCCCGGCCATCTCCTCAGCAGCAAAGTGGCGTTCCACTAAAGCGACCAACTGCTCTGCGTTTTGGGGGTCATTCTGACTGACCCACTTCTGGACGGTGTGAAGAACACCCCGCAGGAACCGGTCTATGACGACCCTTTTCGACGATGGTGGCGGCTGTACATTTGTCAGGCTGGAGCCATTTCCGCGCAGAGTGGATGAGGTCGTAGAGTTGGGAGCATGGAGCCTTTTCTGCATCATAATGCCAGGAGTGAAACCACTAGGTACGAACCGCGACAGTGACACCTAGCCGTGCCATAATCTCAGCTTTCAGGGTTTCATAGTTTTTCTCTTGCTCTGGCTCTGTTACGACTGTGCTCGCCACAAACCGGGGCCGGACCGCGGGGCTGAGGTTGGGTTATGAAATCACCGACCTTAGACCACGCAGACTGGTCCGGAGTGCGAAGTTCATAATCAAACAGGCCGGGTTCAGGACTGGAGAGGTCAGCGTAGTTGTTGGACGAGTCAAAGTCAGGGTAGGAGAAGACAGGACAGTCGATGGCCGAACCAGGGTCAGGATAGAAGACATCCAGGTAGTCGTAGTCGTAGCAAGGAATCGTCAACAGGAAATCAAGCAGGTCCTCCTGCTTCATCATAGTAGCTGCGGGGCAGGAGCGGGGTCTGCGCGAGTGGCGACCACGGCCCATGGTACCGGTCTCAGCGAGGAGAAGGCTGACCAGAGTTCAGCAGAGAGAAGAATGACCGGAGAGGGCACACCACCAAGCAGCACTGGAAAACCAATGCTTCAGCACAGGAGTTCAAGCTGGCCTCTGTGAAGGGAGAAAGAGCAGCAGGCCACGGGGTCCAAACAGCAACCTCTGCTAAGGGTAGAAGCAGCAGGTTGCAGGCTCCAGGGAGATAGCACACAGCAGGTCTCCGGGGTGCTTCAGCGCAGAAGTTTAAGCTGGCCTCTGCGAAGGGAGAAAGAGCAGCAGGCCACGGGGTCAAAATAGCAACCTCTGCGAGAGGAGTATGCAGCAGGTAGCAGGGTCCAGGCTCTCAGAGAAGAGAGGAACCCATGCCTCAGCGAAGTAGCTGCAGGCTACGATGAAACAGGAACGAGTACAACGAACTGGAAAAATAAACAACAGAGATTAGTAATGAGAGATAACAAGCCAGAAGGCTTGTGGTAAAACACAGATAACATCCAAGAAGGATTATGCTCGGCAGAGAGGGATTGTGGGAATGTAGTATTTAAGGGCCAGCGGACCAATCCCAGGAGGAGTGTGTGAGGGCACTGCTCCAATGACTGAGTACAAGGCTAGGTTGCAGTGATAGCCCGCACAGCTGCTGTTGATTGAAAAGAGGGAATTAGTGATAACAATACCCTGCAAAGGCTACGAGAAAAGCCAGGAGTGGATTCCTCACAGGCTCCAAGTCATAATAGGCCATTTGCGAGTCACTCACCAGTAAAGGAGCAATCATTCCAGCCCACTGCTCAGTTGGCCACCCTTCGCGTACTGCAGTGCACTCAAAACTGACAGGTACGCCTCAACGTCATCGGCCATCGTCATTTTCTGAATGAGGTGCGATTTTACCTGGTGAGCGACCTGTGGGGCCCCGCTTGTCTGGGCGGTAATTCTCTCTCCCAACACTCGGAGCTCCTGGTGTAGGCAAAGTTGCGCCTCGTGATTCTCTTCTTTTAGCGTCTGATGTAGGGACAGCGCCATCTGCTGTACTAACAACGGAGTACTTTCAGTTTGTGACTGTCATCTGTTGTAAATTCTCATTATGGGATTTTCACATCTGCTGTACCAATGATGCAGTATCCTCTTGGGTCTTTGCCAATTGCTGCAAACCCTGCATTAGGATACTAGTATTTTCTGTTTGTCTGTGCTGAAGCGTGGACAGAAATTCCTCAATTTTCTACCTTCACTGCCTTGTGGACTGCCCGTATTAAACTCCACCAATTGTGACGTCTCAGTCCCAGTGTAGGATCTTATGTCCAGATCAAAGGCAGGAAAACTTAGCGTTTGTACACAGGAGGGTTTATTTACAAGGTTCAGATCAGGAACAGGATTAACTCATAACATAAAACAGAAACAAAAGACCTAACTCCTTTCAGGAGTTCTGACTAATACAGCTTAGTCCCTACTTAGTCCCCACTTTACACACTGTACCTGCAGCAGCTCACCTTGCAGTCTCTCACAGGCTGTCTGTGTATGTGCCTTCAGATCAGCACAGCAGCAGCACAGGAAACTGTCTGTGCTGCCTTTTACCTTGAAGCTCATTAATTAGGGCTCAGGTGAGAGTGAAGGGAACACACACTGGAACTTGCTGGGTCCTATGTACCTCCCCTCAAACATATTTTGCTTCAATACATCACAACATTTATACCTGTATACTGTATAACAATTGTATATCTCTCCTCTCTCTATCCTCCAAGTTTTTCATTGTGCTCCACCTTGAGTTTTGGGACGTGCCAATAGGAGTTAGTTAGTAGTTACATGATACACAGATTATAATGCGTAAAAAAAAGCCTCAGCTCTAAGGTGACGTACAAACCGAAGCACAAAATTGAGCAATGCGGCAAAACAAACTTGCACTTGTTTCATGTTGATACATCTCCCACACTGCCTCAGCTATTTCTCCCATTTAAGCTCATCAGCCGCAGATTTCAGCAGATGTTTCTACTTGTAGGAATCAGTTATTTCCCTGCTTCCAGGAGCACATGCCAGCACAGTGAATATGTGGATTCCTGCTGATTCACAGTGGGCCCAGATTCTAAACTGGTAATTTGACCAAACGTGGTAATAAAGAAATTTGAACCGCTTTCCACCCTCATGTTCTGAATGTCAATTCTGGTTCATACAAGACCAATCAATGAATCCTGTTTCAGAGCTGCAAGAAAGGGATGTTTGCTGTTCTTTTCTGTAACAGGCATGCCTGGGAAAAAAAATGTTTCCTAGCATAACCCATTTACTTGTTATTCATGTTAAATTAAGTGGCAGTCCAACAGAGTTTCCAGCTGGAGTTGGGACTAGGATTGCAATATCTCACTCTGTTGCTTATTAGTCATACATTAATTACCAAATCACCAAAGTGCTATCTTAATTATTGTTTAGCTAGAGTTGTTCTTCCCTTACCTAGCTGTTAACACACTCTTCTTAAAATAACAATGGCATCAGGGATGATAAGGTACTTGTTTTGTATTTCTGACAAGTTATAACTCCATGACGCTTGGTTTTATTTTAACAAAAGCAGATAAAAATATGTGACTGACTTTATCACACGTTATAGTGAATTTCACGTTTTTTTACTGTGTCACGTGACACTGGAGATTTAAACAATGCAGGAAGATACTGGCATCATGTACTGGGGCCTGTAACTTGGAAAACAAGGGGTCCCCGGGGCTGAAATGAATGCGGTTGAGCTCCGAAGACCCCATGCTTCAATATTGTGTTGTTAAAATAAAATAAAAGCAGCACAATCGCCTGGAGTAGATGATAAAAAAAAGTAGAGATAATAAAGGTATAAATAGCGTTTCTAAAAATATAAAAATTTGATGAATACTATTTTTTTACTTAAACTTGCTATATTCTCTCAGATTTTAATCAAAATCGATAATGTTTACTTAAATGTGCAAGATTCTCTCTTTTTTTTAATTAGAATTGATATTTTGAAGGCACCAAAAATAAGGTGCCATATTGTTGTCGATACAGCATTTATGTACTGTATTGCACCATAAAAATAAGTCATGTTTTTTGGATATACAGTAAACTCGCAATTTTATGAATCTGCCCTTAGATTTGATCTGCAGAGTTAGTACTTGAGAACATTATTGCTGATTTTAGAAATTGTTGCTATACAGCAACTTACTTGTTAGAAGAATACAGGCTTAAAACTTACAGTCATGTGAAAAAGAAAGTACACCCTCTTTGAATTCTATGGTTTTACATATCAGGACATAATAACAATCATCTGTTCCTTAGCAGGTCTTAAAATTAGATAAATGCAACCTCAGATGAACAACAACACATAATATACAGTATTACAATGTGTCATGATGTATTTAACAAAAATGAAGCCAAAATGGAGAAGCCATACAGTATGTGAAAACCTAAGTACACCTTATGATTCAATAGCGTGTAGAACCACCTTTAGCAGCAAAAACTTGAAGTAATCGTTTTCTGTATGACTTTATCAGTCTCTCACATCGTTGTGAAGGAATGTTGGCCCACTCTTCTTTACAACGTTGCTTCAATTCATTGAGGTTTGTGGGCATTTGTTTATGCACAGCTCTCTTAAGATCCAGCCACAGCATTTCAATCGGGTTGAGGTCTGGACTTTGACTGTGCCATTGCAACACCTTGATTCTTTTCTTTTCAGCCATTCTGTTGTAGATTTGCTGGTGTGCTTGAGATCATTGTCCTGTTGCATGACCCAATTTCGGCCAAGCTTTAGCTGTCGGACAGATGACCTCACATTTGACTCTAGAATACTTTGGTATACAGAGGAGTTCATAGTCGACTCAATGATTGCAAGGTTCCCAGGTCCTGTGGCTGCAAAAACAAGCCCAAATCATCACCCCTCCACCACTGTGCTTGACAGTTGGTATGAGGTGTTTGTGCTGATATGCTGTGTTTGGTTTTCACCAAACGTGGCGCTGTGCATTATGGCCAAACATCTCCACTTTGGTCTTGTCTGTCCAAAGGACATTGTTCCAGAAGTTTTGTGGTTTGTTCAGATGCAACTTTGCAAACCTAAGCCATGCTGCCATGTTCTATTTAGAGAGAAGAGGCTTTCTCCTGGCAACCCTTCCAAACAAATCATACTTGTTCAGTCTTTTTCTAATTGAACTGTCATGAACTTTAACATTTAACATGCTAACTGAGGCCTGTAGAGTCTGAGATGTAAATCTTGGGTATTTTGCAATTTCTCTGAGCATTGCACGGTCTGACCTTGGGGTGAATTTGCTGGGATGTCCACTCCTCGGAAGATTGGCAATTGTCTTGAATGTTTTCCACTTTTGAATAATTTTTCTCACTGTAGAATGATGGACTTTAAATTCTTTGGAAATGGCCTTATAACCCTTCCCAGATTGATGGGCAGCAACAATTGCTTCTCTAAGATCATTGCTGATGTCCTTCCTCCTTGGCATTGTGTTAACAAACACCTGAATGCTCCAGACCAGCAAACGGCTAACACTTCGGCTTTTATAGAGGTGGTAAGATGGGACTTAGAAAAAATCAGGTATTTTTTCTGCATCAGATTGATGTCCGGGGTCTCCGGAGCTGATACCCATTAATACCAGCACTGGAGACCCCCGGCATGAATCCGATGCAGGAAAAATGCATTTACAGGCCACTTCATTACCTTAGCGGCTAACCGCTAAGGCAATGAAGGGGTTAACCACCCGTGCCAGGCTTACTGTGGGTAGTGGGGCTGGGTGAAGGTGGTATTTAGCCCTTTGTGGGTGTTTAGGCCTTGCGGGGAGATTGTGGGTGGACTTAACCCCTTCATTACCATAGCGGTTAATACCGCTAAGGTAATGGAGAGGTTAACCCCTCCCGCTACCCCCCGGTAGACCTAAACAACCCTCCTTGGGGCTAATACCACCTTCAACCACCCCCACTACCCACAATAAAATCAATACACACAACAGCCCCACTACCCACCTCTTAGGCCCCCAATAAATATTACACTATCCAATAAACACCAATACACCACCCAACCCCTGTGCCCCCCATACTGTAAAAAAATGATTTATTAGCATAAAGGATTAATACCCTAGGCCAACGGGGGTCCCCGGTGAACCCCACGGGTGTTCGCAGGGCCCACAGTGCTCCCAGTGTCTGGGGGCCCCTGGGTGGTCCTCTATAGGCATCTTGGGCCTCCAGGTGGTATCCGCGGGTCACCGCAGGCCACAATGGGGTCCCCGGGTGGTCCCCACAGGTGTCTGGGGGCCCTCGGGTGGTTCCCCCTGCTGTATCAATACTGTTTTTAAAAAAATCAATACCCCCCCACCTAACACATATAGTACAGTAATGGGCAAAATAACTGTGATCCAGATATGGATAATAGATTATTTGCCCATTACTAAACACAACTTTAGCCAGCATAAATAAAGTAAATATGTACAGTTCTACTTATCACAGTCAAAATGAAGGACGTCCTCATCAGGATTCTGCAGGTGCCTGTCCTCCGTTGCCAGAAAAGCATACATACATAATATATACATTCTAATACCCCCTAAACCCTTAGTCACCTTAGCGGTTAATAACCACTATAGTAATTAGGAGGTTAACCCACCCTGCCCCGCTACCTACCCAGGAGGCCTAACCACCCACTCCAGACCCACTATACCCACCCTGTACCCATTGAGTGGTATTGTGGTACATCATACCTTATAATAATCCCTTATACCATATACCATTATACCATACCATATAATAATATGGGCATGATAAGCCACTATAGCACTCAATGGGCACCCTAATCAAAATACATTAATGCACAAAAGACACAATAATAAAACATTCAAAACCACTTAAACACCCCAATTCAATAAATAAAAACACTAGCCAGCTAATGCAATTAATAAAAGCACTAACCAGCTCAACAAGGAATGAATTAAACCATTGACCATCAAAGCAATTAATTAATAAATCAACAATGAACTAATTGAAACAGTAAACATCAAAGAAATTAATTATGAAAAAATATCGGCAACACAACCATTAAAAGCATTTCCCAACACAAGACATCATTAATTAAAAACGAAAATCAATCGGCCCAAAAAAATTAAAATAAGGCAGCAAAATGACAAACTATTACATCCACATAATAAACAAACATAGAAATAATCACCATCAATACAAGCAAGAAATTAAAAACAAATTATTGGACTAATAATGTATTGATCTGTACCCTAGAGTGGTACAGATTAATACATTATCAGTCAATGTGCAAAGAAAAAAAAAACAATGGGAAACAGGAAGCTCACTTACCGTGAAGGCCTCAAACTGCATCTGATGCTATCCGCCATGAAGATCCGGATCAGGTCCCAATTCTTCATTCTTCTATCTATAGTCAGCTTCTTCTTCTTCTGTAATTATTTCTTTATCTTCTTAATCTTCTGTCTTCTTCTTTCATCCAAAAAACCCCATGGTAGATCCCAACCGATGTTGTCTTGTCGTCTTCTTGGGCGCAAATGAGGCATCACGGCCTTAAATGTGGCTTGTGACATCACATTTGGGCGGGAACTGGTTCAACAGCCATCTCTGATTGGCTGTTAAAACCATGTGGCGATTTTTTTTTAAAATGACGTAATTTAAAGGGAATGATGCCAGCCAATCAGAATGGCTGTGCTTCATTTCACTTTACATGAAGTCACTAAATCCAAGATGGCCAGCGTCACGTGGTATTTCAGCCAATCAGATCTTGGGAACTAATTCCCAAATCTGATTTGATGTTGTACACCATGTGACGGAGTCATTTTAGGTCAGTGTGTGACGTCATCCAAAAGGAGTTATGTATGTATGCTTTCTGGTAACGGAGGACAGGGACCTGCAGATCCTGACGAGGATGCCATTCATATTTGCTGTGGTAAATAGAACTGTACTTTATTTATGCTGGCTAATGTTGTGTTTAATAATGTTCAAATAATCTTAGTTATTTTGCCCATTACTGTACTGTATGTGTTTGGTGGGGGGTTGGGGGGTATTGATTTAAATGTAGGCCATGCTTTATTTTTTTCAATACAGGATTGGTACCGCAAGGCTGCGGGGACACATGGAGACCACCTGAGGACCCACGGACGCCCAAAGGTACCACCCAAGGACACCCAGATGCCCACAGGTACCACCTGCGAACCCACAAGGGACACCTGTGGGGAAGAACCAGGGGCCCCACAGCTGTGGGGGCCCCATGGACTTGAAGGCCCCATACCCCAGTGGGAACCACCCGAGGGCTCCCAGACACCTGTGGGGATGGCCCGGGACCCCCAGACATGCAGAGGGACCACCTGTAAACCAAATTGGGGCCCGCGGGACCTGCAGGTACCACCTGGAGGCCCACGATGCCTAGCAGGGACCACCCAGAGCCCCCCATACACCTGTGGGCATCCCCCGGGGAGCACTGTGGGGCTTGTGGACACCCGTCGAGCCCACCAGGATCTCCCTTCGGCCTGGGGTATTAATCCTGTGTGTTAAAAAATAAATCTTGATTTTACAGTATGGGGGGGAACGGGGTGGTGGGTGGTGTATTGGTGCTTACTAAATATTTTTTAATATGCATTTTCTTCCTAGCGTAGATGAGCATGGGGTCTCCGGAGCAGAACCACGTTGGTTTGAGGTCCGGGTACCCCCTGCTTTCCGAGATAAAGGCCCCATTATGGGGTGTCGGTATCTCCTGTGCATGTACATGTCCCAAGTCACGTGACCGTGGGATGTAAACAAAGCAGAGGGATACCGGCAAACCATAACGGGGCCTATATCTCGGGAAGCAGGGGGTCCCCGGACCTCAAACCAACGCGGTATATATTTCGGGCGAGATTTTCTCTGTGAGAGGCAGCTCTCTCTGAGCAGCTCTCTCTGCATCAGAAATGAATCGCCGGGTAAGGTCTTTTCAGAGGGTCAATCCTATCACTGGCGGCAACTCACCCGTTTTGGGAATTTTGCTTTGACAGGTAATCGAGGCTTTTTGAATAACGTGAGAGCAACACTCCAAAAAACGGCGATATAAATGGCCCGGCAATTTTTTTTATGAACGCTTACTGTTAGGCCCCTAAAGCAGGGAGTTGGAGGAAAGAAAGTGTCAAGCGGTTGTATACAAATTGCTCAAGTAGCTTGAGGCAAAGGGGATATGAGAGATATGCCGGTAGTTAGAGGGGGAGGATGAGTCAAGTGAGGATTTCTTGAGAATGGGTGTGATGAGTGCATGTTTTAAAGAAGATGTGAATCTGCCAGAGGCAAAATAGATATTATAAAGATGAGTTAGAGTGAGGCTTAGTGTGCCAGAGAGGGTACAGAGCAGATGTGAGGGAATAGGATCAAGGAGCAGGATGTAGGGTGAGATGATGAAAGGAGTGTGGAGACCTCAGGGATCGGTACTGGGACCTTTGCTTTTTAACTTGTTTATTAATGACCTTGAGGTTGGCATCGAGAGCAAAGTCTCCATCTTTGCTGATGATACTAAATTGTGTAAGGTAATAGAATTAGAGCAGGATGTCATTTCTCTTCAGAAGGACTTGGAGAGACTGGAAACATGGGCAGGTAAATGGCAGATGAGGTTTAATACAGATAAATGTAAGGTTACAGTACCGACACACTTTATTGCAGTGTGGTCGGTACCGCAAGCCGGGATATTTCCCGGCTTGCTTGTGGCTGCCCCTCGGCGTGCCGCGCGTCATAGACGCGCGGTCACGCGTCTTCGGGAGCCTGCGCCCCCTGCACGCGCGTCCAGGGCTCCCCGAGGGAGCCCTGGTGTCCCGCGATCTGCGGGACGGCGGCAGGGGGTTCCGGGGGACCCGGCGGACCCGGTAGTGGTAGGGAGAGCGCCCCGATCGGAGGGCGCTCTTCCGCTGCTTCGGCGCACGCCCGTCACACTCGGGCGCGCGCCAGGCTACTGCTGCGGCCAAGAACGGGCAAATGCTCGAATAAACTTGGCCGCAACAGTATGCATTTGGGATGCAAGAATAAAAAGGTGAATTACAAATTAAATGGGGATAAATTGGGGGAATCCTTGATGGAGAAGGATTTAGGAGTGCTTGTAGACAGCAGGCTTAACAATAGTGCCCAATGTCATGCAGTAGCTGCAAAGGCAAACAAGATCTTATCTTGCATCAAACGGGCAATGGATGGAAGGGAAGTAAACATAATTATGCCCCTTTACAAAGCATCAGTAAGATCTTCACCTTGAATATGGAGTACAATTTTGGGCACCAATCCTAAGAAAAGACATTATGGAACTAGAGAGAGTGCAGAGAAGAGCCACCAAATTAATAAAGGGGATGGACAATCTAACTTATGAGGAGAGGCTAGCTAAATTAGATTTATTTACATGAGAAAAGAGGCGTCTAAGAGGGGATATGATAACTATATAGAAATATATTCGGGGACAATACAAGGAGCTTTCAAAAGAACTATTCATCCCATGGGCAGTACTAAGGAATCGGGGCCATCCCTTAAGTTTGGAGGAAAGGAAATGAGATTTCACCAGCAACAAAGGAAAGGGTTCTTTACAGTAAAGGCAGTTAAAATGTGGAATTCATTACCCATGGAGACTGTGATGGCAGATACAATAGATTTGTTCAAAAAAAGGTTGGACATATTTTTAGATAGGAAATGTATACAGGGATATACCAAAGATGTATACATATGAAGGATGTTGATCCAGGGATTAATCCGATTGCCAATTCTTGGTGTCAGGAAGGAATTTATTTTTCCCTTTATGAGATATCATTGGATGATATGACTCTGGGTTTTTTTGTTTGCCTTCCTCTGGCACAATAAGTAAGTATAGATATAGGATAAAGCATCTGTTGTCTAAATTTAACATACTGTAAGTTGAACTTGATGGACGTATGTCTTTTTCAACCTCATCTACTATATAACTATGTAACTATGTAACCTCATCCTCTGTCGCAGGGGAAAATTAGCTGCGTGTGGATTTAGGTGTGCAAGTGGATATAGGGATGCATATGACGACTTACATGAAGAGATGTCATGTCTGATAGTCTTAATCAGGGTTGTGAAGTAGGTGACTAGATCTCGGCCGCGAGGGTGGAAGTTGGTGTAGGAGGGGGTCTAGGGTATGTAGGTTTCTGTATGTGCATGTGGAAGTAGGTGGTGTGGACAGGCATAGGGTAGAGCGAGGTTAACGCTTGGAGGCAATGATCAGAGAAAGTAAAGGGCATGTTAGAAGAGTTAGCGACAGAGCAAAACTGACCGAGTGGGGGGGGCGACTGACTGAGTTGGGGCGGTGACTGACCGAGTAGGGGGTGTGACTGACTGATCGGGGGGGGATGACGGACCGACCGGGGGGGGGTGACTGACCGACTGGTGGGGGTGACTGACCGACCAAGGGGGGTTGACTGACTGACCAAGGGGGTGACTGACCAACCGGGGGGGTGATTGTAACAGTAATGCCTGGAATCATTGGTACGCTTCCAGTTCAAAACCTTACCACTCTCATAATCCTCATTGTCCCTGGTTAGTTTGTTCCCTTCCTTTCCATAATCTCACTTACTAATGTATCTACTCGTATCTACTCGTGTATTACAAATAGCCTCAAGCTTGACAAACTCAGGATCATCCTCAAAAGTGAGGAGGTCATTCTGTGTTGTATCAATTATAGTTTCTAATGTTTTCAGTTTGTATCCCTATAATCTACTAGAATCTCCTTAAAGATAGGGAACAGACTTCCAGCGTATCATTCCAATTTTTAAGAAAAACCTCATCCATATCAAATGATGGTTTTTTTTAAATCCTTACCCCTCTCGGTATAATTTTCTCATCAATGTAGTGTTGGAGGGATAATCTATCCCACCAATGGCGCATCTCTTCCTTGAGACACTTTTCCAGTTTAAAAAGTTTTCCCTTCATATCAGGATGATTAGGTAACATAACAGGGTTGTTTTTTTGCCATAAACTCATTTCTCCTATTGAACCTCTCTGTCTTAGATTGCATCATGATGGCTAATGAAACTAGTAAGCTGCTACAAGGCTAAAATGAATACAAAAATACACACAAAGAGTAGCTCTACTTAGTTAAGTGAATAAAGTCCTTTAATAAAGTTAGAGCCATTGAACGTCAAGATCTGCTTATGAAATCAAAAACCAAAAATGTAGTGCAGACGCTCCCGTCTCAAAATAGGAACTCTTTTGAGGATAGTGTGAAATTTATTACAAAATTTACCGGCTATTCAAACAAAATTAAAACTATTGTCAACAGACATTGGAAGGTCTTACTTTCAGATCTCCATCTTAAAGATCAGCTTTCCCCTACAGCACCCATCATTTTTCATAAAGCTATGAATATCAAAAATTTATTAGCACCAAGTAAACTTAGTAATACTGTTCAGATTTTGGGTGGCTGTCAATCTGTTAATGGGAATAGGAAATTTGGTAGATAAAGATGCATTACATGCAAACATCTCCTAATGTCTGACACATTTACTTCACACAGTAACAATTTGGTGCATCAGCTAAAGAGTTCTGTCAACTGTTTATCTACATATATTGTGTATCTTCTCTCTTGTTCGTGCAACATCCAATATGTAGGTCGTACTAAAAGAGCACTGTGCGTCAGATTCCTTGAGCATAGGCGAGCCATTATCAGGGGGGTTCTGGCGCACAGTGTTCCCAGACACTTTTCTCAAGTTCATTCAAAAACTCCCTGTGAACTTAAAATCATGGGAATTGAGACTATACCTTATACTAAACTAGGAGGTGATAGATTGAAAGCACTTTGTGTCAGGGAATCTTTCTGGATTTAATCCTTTGACACTGTAGAGGGAGAAAGGGGGTGGCCAGGGATTAAAGGGGTTACACCCCATTTGGCCATCCCCTGACCTCACCCGGGAGTCAAAGGGTTAACTGGGTTAAGACCCAGAACAGTGATTTAACCCTTTTTATAACCTGTAAAGGTATTTTCCCCTGTTCCCCTGTTCCATTGTAATGTCTGGTTTACTCAGTGTCTGCATCACACACACACTAGAATCCATCCGGGAGCACAAGGGTTAATAGTCCTTTAATGATTATAGCTCTTTGTGTAATTTTTCCGCCTTTTCAGGCACCATTTTGCAGGTCCCCATTGGCCACCATTAGGGCTCAATGCATTCTAATGGAGAATCTTGTTGTTTTAGTCCTGTTTCCTGTAAAGACCAGCAGGTGGCGTCCGAGAGGGAGAGCGGCGGTTTCCCATTGAAAGTCAATGGGCCCATTGACTTCAATGGAGATTCCTCAAGGTAACTTTCGAAGAACAAGTTGGCTGCCGTCCAGACCGCAAACCGCAAAGCGGATACATTTTTTTCAATAGGAGAGCTTTGATCACTTACAAGTCAAGGTCAACGTCAAGTGGAGTGGGAATAAACAGTTCTAGGGCCCCTAGGAATAAAATTATTTTTGCCCCTAGTTCCTAGGCTTCCCCCACTCGACCAC
Source organism: Ascaphus truei (assembly GCF_040206685.1). Taxonomy (NCBI): domain Eukaryota; kingdom Metazoa; phylum Chordata; class Amphibia; order Anura; family Ascaphidae; genus Ascaphus; species Ascaphus truei. The sequence goes on from NC_134483.1 coordinate 125,681,467, forward strand.
AACCGGGGTCCCCGAATCCTGGACCCCCGATAAGGGTCGAACCGAGAAGAGCGGGTCGTGCCATAGGCTTTGCCGGCGGCGGCAGAAACGGCTCAGAAAAATGACTGTGTGAAATGCTGTATTTTGGTACTCCATATCTCCGGTTCCGGAGGGCCCAGCAAATCAAGGTTTGGGGTATCTGCAGTCACTGCTCCGGCATCACTGCAGAACCATCCTTGACCCTCCTGGACCAACCCGACGGAGTATGGACCCCCTTGAAAGTTCGGGACTTTTCCCATAGACTTCAATGGCGGAGAAACCCCATTGACTTCAATTGCGGCAATTTACCATTGAAAGTCTATGGTGGAGAAGCCCGTTGTTTTCAATGGGGATTTAGTGAAAAGCTGAGATTTCTTTTTTAACGGAGATTTTTGTATTAAAGTGAAAAATGATTTAATGTGCATTTGTGTATCTCCGGTTTCAAAGGTCGTAGCAAGTCTCTTTTTGGACCATACGGTGTCCCAGTTCTGGCAATGAGAACTGGGAAGTTTGGACCTGCTAGACCCAACGGAACCGGATATTTTAATACGTTCATGTTTTATGTTTAATACTGTGTCCCAAGGTATGGACAAAGACCCAGAGGAAATTCCTTTGCATACCAGGATAGCAGATGGCCCTAGAGGCGACCCAATGTCTAGGACTTAAGAATTGTTCAAAGGGTTTTTTCACCCTCCCTGTTTATTTGAGGGCGGATAAGGCTCAAACCAGAGCAGTTTTTAAGTGTCCCATTTAACACCTTCCAACAAAGGTTTTCCTGCCAGAGATCCAAATGGGTAGACTGGCTGGCATTCCATTTGCATATGTGGGTCTACAGAAATGAGACCCCAGAGTTCTACTGTGCCTGTGCCAGCTAGCAGGTGGGCATGTATTAAAATATGTTCCCACATTAAAGATTGGCTGGAGGTAATTGAAAACCAATCACAGGTACTTAATGTTAAGGATAGAGGGACAAAAGGTTTATAAACTGCTGTCCACCCTATATCCTTTGTCTTCGTTTGCTGATATGGTTACCTGATATCACCTGAATGATTACCTGATTGCTGAAGAGAAATGCTACATCAAACTTCTCATTCCCCAACCCCTAAGTAAGTGTACCTCTTGTCTGTTACTGTATTATTCGTGTGTTCACCTATCCAAAGGAATAAAATCACTTTATTATATCTTAAGCCTCGTTCAGCTCAAACCCAGTTATTTTTGTGTAATATTAATAGACCTGTGTAGGCTATCGTCACAGGCATATTAATTAAACTGGTGGCAGCTGGCGGGACTGAACTGGACCTGGATTACAGTATTCTGCGGGGTACTGTGATCCAGTGGGAACTTGATGGTAATTGCAAGTTCCTGGGACTAAAGATATTGAACACACAGTAGTGCAACAAGTAACGCAAGTTGTCACACCACATCACTGCTGTGACCCAGAACCATGAGTGAAGAGGAGAGCATCTATTACCTGAGAACTAGAACTCAGCTAAAAGAAAAGTGCCGTGACTATGGACTGGAATATGCAGACCAGGAGGTTGAGGACATGGTTGCCGCAATCACAGCCTATGAAGCCGAGCATCCAGAGGCTCTGGAGACAGCTCAGCTTGCCCTTATACCACAGCCCGGAGATCAGGGACTGAACCCAGTGCTGGGGCGGCAGAATCCCGGGGTGGGAACAAGTGCACCTCCCGGGAGGAGTGCAGCAGGAGGGGTACTGACAGCTGCGGCTACCAGTCTATTTACCCCTGAAATGTTGGCACTGATTACAGCGTGGGGAGACCGAGGGACACCGGAGGAGCGGCTACAGTTTATCTCTATGGCAGTGAACAGACCTGCTTATTGCCCCCCGGTCTGACCCCCCAAAGATGACCTCCAACTGCTTGTCCAGCTGTCCAGCCACGCACAGTCTCACCAAGTATGTGGAGGGCACTGATCGGATTGACATGTTTTAAAGGAACTTTGAAACGCAGTGCCAGCGGTACAAGGTGCTCCACCAGCATAGGGTTGCATGCCTGGACCCGCTACTCTCCGGCTTGGCTAAACAGACTTTGATGATGCTTACAGAGGAGTATGCTGATGACTATGACCACCTGAAAGAACTTTTGCTGTTTCAGCACGGTTTTACCCCTGAAGCTTACCGGGGTAAGTTCCTGCTGGAGGAGAGGCACCCTCAGGAGACCTACACTGGCGACACACTTTATTCGAGCTTGGCTAGTCCCACGAATTCGGGTATACCCGGGTGTATTGAGGGTTGTGACTGTTTTCTGCCCGAGTGCATTGAGGTATTTTCCAAGCAGGGATTGAAGCATTTTATTCCTGCTGGCTGCAATACTGCACAGTATATATATATATACTGCATTACAATTCATGAATTTATGCCATCTGGTAGACACGCGAAGCATTGCAGCCTATTAAATCCTAATCATTATCATTTAACAGATCAGCCGCCCATCAGCCAGGCATGAACCCAGGCTGGGAAGGCAAATGCAACGGGGCTTGTCAGAGGTGAGGAGCGGCGCATTCCAGGTATCTGCCAGGTACATACCGGGTATTTGCTCGAATAAAGTGTGTCGGTGCAGTATGTCACTTATGTGACACGAATGGCTTTGTACGGGTTACACTGGGTGGAGGGCGCTGAGGCCAGGACCAACCAACGCCTGCTGGACCTCATATTTCAGGAGCAGCTCATGCAGCAGTGCCCGCCGGCGGTGAGGGCTTTTGTGTATGATAAAAAGCCCAAGACCTACACCGAGGCGGCGAGGATGGCAGATTACTACGTGGTCAGCCATTCCCAGATGATCACCAAGGCGCCAGCCAAAGCGGCGATCGCGCCGGTGCCGGCCAAGAAAGCTGTGAGTACCCCCCAGTGGACCCAAAAGCCGCCTGCGGGCAGCGGGTCACAGAAGGCGGGAGAGCTCCGGCATGAGCGCCGGTGCTACAATTGCAACAGCACTGGTCACCTCAGACCAGATTGCCCGGAACCCCTGCGTTCCAATGGACCCTATTGAGGGCAACGCACCCCAGCTGCGAAGCCGGTAGCCCGCGTGCGGGTGGCTTCCACCAAAGAACCAGGACCGGTCATGGAAACAACTTCCAGCGAGACGTTCCATGTCACCCCTATCCCGGTTTCATTGGTGCCTACAGCCAGGAGCGGAGGACATCTCAGTGCAGACCTGCAGCAGACGGATGGCCGGAGCAAACATCTCACCCCGGTCACAGTCGGTGACCGGCAAGCAGTCGGCTTGCTTGATTCAGGAGCTGCAGTGACCCTGGTCCTACCTGATATGGTCCGGCCAGAGGAATTGCTCCCAGGCCCTGGGATGCAGATCACTGTGGCCGACGGAGAGCCACGTTTCCTGCAGGTGTCCCGCATCTTTTTGGATTGGGGGGTGGTCCAGGGTGTGCGGGAGGTGGGGGTTTTATCCGGTTTGGATGCTGAAATTCTTTTGGGCAACGACCTGGGACCGATGACCTGCACCTATGACCGTGTGCCCCAGCCCGCTGCAGTGGTGGTGGTTACCCGGATCCAGACCGCGGCAATGCCGGCGGTGGCCGCTCCAGTCCCCCAGCCTTTGGGACCAACGTTAGCGGAGGGCACAGAGGAGCCCGGGGAGGTACACTGGCGACACACTTTATTCGAGCTCGGCTAGTCCCACGAATTCGGGTATACCCGGGTGTATTGAGGTTTGTGACTGTTTTCTGCCCGAGTGTATTGAGTTATTTTCCGGCAGGGATTGAAGCATTTTATTCCCACTGGCTGCAATACTGCACAGTACATATATATATACTGCATTACAATTCATGAATTTATGCCATCTGGTAGACACGCGAAGCATTGCAGCCTATTAAATCCTAATCATTATCATTTAACAGATCAGCCGCCCGTCAGCCAGGCATGAACCCAGGCTGGGAAGGCAAATGCAACGGGGCTTGTCAGAGGTGAGGAGCGGCGCATTCCAGGTATCTGCTAGGTACATACCGGGTATTTGCTCGAATAAAGTGTGTCGGTGCAGTAAGCCAGGATCAGTTGCAACCACAGGCTGACTTACTGGTCCCCCTTACCTTGTCCCCTTCCCCTGACAATGAACATGACTGGGGGGTGGCCAGACTTAGGAGCCCAGTTTAGGGAGGCAGTGAAGGCAGACCCTACCCTTGCCGGCGTGAGACTTCGGGCGTCCGAATCTCAGGCAGGGGAAGGCACTGAACGCTGCCTATGGTATAAGGGACTCCTATACAGAGAAGAAGGGAACCCGGGGATAGAGGAGGGATTGACCAGTAAGCCACAGCTAGTAGTGCCCCAGGGGTACCGACAGCAATTGTTACGGGTAGCTCACTCTATTCCGTTAGCGGGACATCAGGGGGTCACCAGGATGCGAGCCCGGTTATTGCAGCGTTACTACTGGCCGGGGGCATCCCGAGATGCGAGCAATTTCTGCCGCTCTTGTGATGCCTGCCAGCGAGTAGGTAAGGCAGGCGACCGTGTGAAGGCACCCCTCAGACCCCTACCGATAATAGGGGAACCCTTCCAGAAGGTAGCGATGGACCTGATAGGACCCCTCATGATTCCTAGCAGGTCAGGGAAGCGCTACATCCTCACGGTGGTGTATTTTGCCACCTGGTACCCTGAGGCAGTAGCGCTTGGCACCATAAGTGCCAAGACAGTGGCAGCAGCTTTGCTGAACATTTTTGCTAGGGTAGGTTTCCCTAGTGAGATCCTAACTGATCAGGGGTCGCAGTTCATGAGTGAACTGTTACATTGTCTCTGGGATGCGTGCAGTGTACAGCACCAGCACACTACCCCTTACCATCCCTAGACAAACGGATTATGTGAGAGGTTTAACGGGACCCTGAAGCAGATGCTTCGGACCTTTATAGAGGCGGAGGGGAAAGACTGGGAGATTCACCTGCAGCACTTGCTGTTTGCCTACCGAGAGGTACCGCAAGAATCTACAGGCTTCTCCCCCTTCGAGCTACTATATGGCCGCAGCGTACGTGGACCTCTGGACCTATTGCATGAGGGATGGGAAGGGGAGACTACCGCTACTGATGCTTCAGTGATCAAGTATGTGGTAGATCTCTGAGACCAGTTAGAGATGCTCATGGGGGTGGCCCAGGACCACCTCAGGGCTGCTCAGACCAAGCAAAAGCAATGGTATGACCAGCAGGCACGTAGCAGAGAATTCATCCCAGGACAGTAGGTACTTGTTCTCAAACCCACTCGGGAGAACAAGCTGATGGCTGCCTGGTCGGGACCGTACTCGGTTATCCGAAAGGTGAATGAGTGCAACTATGTTGTACAGGTAGCGCCTGAGAGGCACAAGACATACCACATCAACATGTTGAAAGAGTACAGAACACCGAGTATGGGAGCAGTGCTGGCCATTTGTAGCCCACTGCTGGAGGATCCGGCGAGCAATGCTCTGCCTGATCTCCAAGGGGAGGCAAAGCAAGGAAACACTGTTGAGCAGGTAGAGATAGGGGCACAGTTGAGTGCTAGGCATATGGTAGAAGCCAGGGACATGCTAGCTCAGTTCAGCGCCCTCTTCACTGACATGCCAGGGACCACACATCTCACCAAACACCCAGTACACACAGGGGACCTGCAACCTCTGCATAAGCATGCTTATAGAGTGTCAGCAGAGGTCAAGACAAGTATGGAGAGAGAGATTGAGGAGATGCTGACCCTAGGGGTAATTACTTCGTCCCAGAGCCCTTGGGCAAGTCCAGTAGTCCTAGTGCCTAAGAAGGACAAGACCACCAGGTTTTGTGTGGACTACCGGTTGCTCAACGCTGGGACGGTGTCAGATGCTTACCCCATGCCCCGCATGGATGAGTTACTAGATGAACTCGCGGGGGCAAAGTATCTGACCACCATGGATTTGAGTAAAGGTTACTGGCAAACCCCCCTGACCCTGGAGGCTAGGGAGAAGTCAGCATTCATCACTCCAAGTGGCCTCTATGAGTTTTTGGTGATGCCATTTGGGATGAAGAATGCCCCGGCTACCTTCCAATGCCTGGTCAATCGGTTACTGGAAGGGATGCAGAGCTATGCCAGGGCTTACTTAGATGACATTGCTGTCTTTAGTAATTCCTGGGAATCCCACATAGGACATGTAGCTGTGGTGCTGGATAGGATCAGGGAGGCTGGGCTTACCTTAAAACCCACTAAGTGTATGGTAGGGATGGCAGAAGTCCTGTTCTTAGGGCACAGGGTGTGTGGAGGGCATCTCAAACCAGAGCCGGCCAAGGTAGAAGCCATAGTTGAGTGGCCTGTTCCAAAAACCAAGAAACAGGTCATGGCATTTTTGGGCACTGCAGGATACTATAGGAAATTTGTCCCACAGTACAGCGCCCTGGCCAAACCCCTGACTGATCTGACCAAGAAGCAACTGCCTGTGCTTATTTCCTGGTCTCCTGCCTGTGAAACTGCTTTCCAGGCCCTGAAAACTGCGCTTGCTGGAGCCCCTATACTGGCTGCCCCAGACTATACCAAGCATTTTCTTATACAAACTGATGCCTCAGACTTTGGTGTGGGGGCTGTGTTAAGCCAGGTGGGGGATGACGGCAAAGAGTACCCTGTGGTGTATCTAAGTCGCAAACTGCTCCCCAGGGAAGTGGCTTATGCCACCATTGAGAAGGAGTGCTTGGCCATTGTGTGGGCACTCAAAAAGCTTCAACCATATGTATATGGGAGGGCTTTCACGGTCCTCACAGACCACAATCCCCTGAGTTGGCTACAGAGGGTATCAGGGGAGAATGCCAAGTTACTGAGATGGAGCTTGGCTTTGCAAGAATTTGAATTTACCATTCAACACAAGAAGGGCAGTGAAAACAGCAATGCTGACGGACTTTCACGCCAGGACTATCCCTCTGAGACTGAGTTAATTAATGGTGCCAGCAGTGCCCCACTCCCCGTTAGGGCCAGTGGGCCACAGGTCACCCATTAAGAAGGGGAGGTGTAGAGGGAGAAAGGGGGTGGCCCGGGATTAAAGGGGTTACACCCCATTTGGCCATCCCCTGACCTCACCCGGGAGTCAAAGGGTTAACTGGGTTTAGACCCAGAACAGTGATTTAACCCTTTTTATAACCTGTAAAGGTATTTTCCCCTGTTCCCCTGTTCCATTGTAATGTCTGGTTTACTCAGTGTCTGCATCACACACACACTAGAATCCATCCTGGAGCACAAGGGTTAATAGTCCTTTAATGATTATAGCTCTTTGTGTAATTTTCCCGCCTTTTCAGGCACCATTTTGCAGGTCCCCATTGGCCGCCATTAGGGCTCAATGCATTCTAATGGAGAATCTTGTTGTTTTAGTCCTGTTTCCTGTAAAGACCAGCAGGTGGCGTCCGAGAGGGAGAGCGGCGGTTTCCCATTGAAAGTCAATGGGCCCATTGACTTCAATGGAGATTCCTCGAGGTAACTTTCGAAGAACAAGTTGGCTGCCGTCCAGACCGCAAACCGCAAAGCGGATACATTTTCAATAGGAGAGCTTTTATCACTTACAAGTCAAGGTCAACGTCAAGTGGCGTGGGAATAAACAGTTGTAGGGCCCCTAGGAATAAAATTCTTTTTGCCCCTAGTTCCTAGGCTTCCCCCCACTCGACCACAGCCGGGTCCCCAAATCCTGGACCCCCGATAAGGGTCGAACTGAGAAGAGTGGGTCGCGCCAAAGGCTTTGCCGGCGGCGGCAGAAACGGCTCAGAAAAATGACTAAGTGTGAAATGCTGTATTTTGGTACTCCATATCTCCGGTTCCAGAGGGCCCAGCGGATCAAGGTTTGGGGTATCTGCAGTCACTGCTCCGGCATCACTGCAGAACCATCCTTGACCCTCCTGGACCAACCCGACGGAGTATGGACCCCCTTGAAAGTTCGGGACTTTTCCCATAGACTTCAATGGCGGAGAAACCCCATTGACTTCAATGGCGGCAATTTACCATTGAAAGTCTATGGCGGAGAAGCCCGTTGTTTTCAATGGGGATTTAGTGAAAAGCTGAGATTTCTTTTTTAGCGGAGATTTTTGTATTAAAGTGAAAAATGATTTAATGTGCATTTGTGTATCTACGGTTCCGAAGGTCGTAGCAAGTCACTTTTTGGACCATATGGTGTCCCAGTTCTGGCAGTGAGAATTGGGAAGGTTGGACCTGCTAGACCCAACGGAACCGGATATTTTAATACGTTCATGTTTTATGTTTAATACTGTGTCCCAAGGTATGGACAAAGACCCAGAGGAAATTCCTTTGCATACCAGGATAGCAGATGGCCCTAGAGGCGACCCAATGTCTAGGACTTAAGTATTGTTCAAAGGGTTTTGTCACCCTCCCTGTTTATTTGAGGGAGGAGAAGGCTCAAACAGTGCAGTTTTTAAGTGTCCCATTTAACACCTTCCAACAAAGGTTTTCCTGCCAGAGATCCAAATGGGTAGACTGGCTGGCATTCCATTTGCATATGTGGGGCTACAGAAATGAGACCCCAGAGTTCTACTGCGCCTGTGCCAGCTAGCAGGTGGGCATGTATTAAAATGTGTTCCCACATTAAAGATTGGCTGGAGGTAATTGAAAACCAATCACAGGTACTTAATGTTAAGGATAGAGGGACAAAAGGTTTATAAACTGCTGTCCACCCTATATCCTTTGTCTTCGTTTGCTGATATGGTTACCTGATATCACCTGAATGATTACCTGATTGCTGAAGAGAAATGCTACATCAAACTTCTCATTCCCCAACCCCTAAGTAAGTGTACCTCTTGTCTGTTACTGTATTATTCGTGTGTTCACCTATCCAAAGGAATAAAATCACTTTATTATATCTTAAGCCTCGTTCAGTTCAAACCCAGTTATTTTTGTGTAATATTAATAGACCTGTGTAGGCTATCGTCACAGACACGCTTTCACCTTAAGGTCTAAACGAGTATATTGGTCTAAATCTGTTTTTCTTTTGCTGTCTGTGTCTTCCCTGTTTTGGTTATTATGTCACTGATATAGTAGGGACACCCACTTACTGCTACATTTAGTGCCACTATTGTGGTTCCATGTGGCATCCTCATGCCCCTGAGGTTTGTTGTTGTTCTTCCTTTCCAGTATATATATGCTCATAGCCCATTCAGTTTGTCATTCTTAATGGTTCATTCCATTTTACATCTGTACATTTACCCTATATAAGTCTACACTTGTTTAATCGGTTTTTAAAATAACATATATATATTTTATAAATATCATTAATTTTTCAAATAGTTATGTTCAATTTTTAAATTCACTTTCACACTTAATATATTAGTTTAGGCTGGTATGGCATTAGTTAATAAGCATTAATATTTTCTAATATATTCAGTGTATTATTGTTGGTATTTATTTATTTGCATATATATATTTTCAGTGTATTTATTTATTTATTCATATTGGTTTATTTTCTGTCAGCAATTTATAGTATATTATGCACTTTATTATATTATATTATAATTTATACAAATTTTACTAACAACAACATTATGTGAAATCATCATTAGTCAGTGTAATTGTGTGTTGAATCAGTGGTTTGTTGATTCCAGCCTTTGGAGCATTGTAGTAAACGAGAAAGGATAACAGTGGCGCTGCCTCAGAAAATAGCTGAATATGATGTAGGCCCCTGGGAGGGGGAGCAAAGGGCTCAGAAAGGCAAATGAACAAATAAACAAAATTGATACTGGCCCTGATGGTGCTGCTGCTCAATCGGTAGGATCGTCCCCTGATCCTTGGTAGAAGTGTAGGTGGAGTTGAGATGAGCGCATTGTAGAGGGAGAGGGGGGTTGGCCCGGTATTAAAGGGGTTGACCCCATATAGCCACCCCCTGACCTCACCAGGGAAGCAAGGGGTTAACTGGACTGCAGTCCAGGAATGTGGCTTGCACCTTGTCATATCAGGAAACTGTATGTTCCCCTGTTCCCATGCTTCATTATAATGTCTGTGTTTTAACTTTAATATTGTATTCCAAGGCAGGGATAAAAACCCGCGCAGATTCCTTCACACAAAGGAATGCAAATGGTCAGGGGGGCGGCCCAAAGTCTAGGAACCAAGAACTGATCAAAAGACTCTGCCACTCTAACTGTTTACCTGAGGGCGGAGAAGCATCAAACTGGAGTGGTTTGTAAGTGTTATATCTACACCTACAAACAATGAAGATCCTTCCAGATACTTCATCTGGTATACTGGTCGTCGCCCCTGATTTAATTATGGGGCTACAGAAATAATACCCTCTGAGTCCCAGTACACATGGGCTAACTAGCTGGGGGGCATGGGTTAAACTGTGTTTCCACGTTAGGGATTGGATACAGATAATTGTTCACCAATAGTATGTAGTCAATGTTAAGAATAGGGCTACAAAGGTATATAAACTGTGTCAACCCTACAGTTTTTTTTCTTCTGATTTCACCTTGAATGTCACCAGATTGCTGGAGAATTGCTAGCTGATACTTCTCCATTCCCCAACCCTAAGTAAGTGTTACCTTCTTGCCTGTTAATTGTACTATATTGCTGTGTTCACCTTTTTAAGGAATAAATATATTTTATTATATCTAAGCCTCGTTCAGTTCAACCCAGATATTTGGTGTTTGTTATATCTTGTCATAAGTTACCGTGACACGCATGCAAGAGGAAAATATAGTGTAAAAATACAGAGAACAATATGCGATACTGTAAGGGTTAGAGGATAATAATATGAGGCTATAGGTACTCACACGGGCATATGTGAGTGAGATCTCTCAGCGTTGTCTTTGGAGGCTCTCCTTCTGGTCACAAGGTGGGCTCATCTGCTGGAGCAGGTCTGGTGAGATGAGCTCATGAACAGAAGAGAGGCACTGAGTGGCCTCAAATCAGCAAATTTGCCAGGGTAATTATTAGGGATGATAGAGAGTAAACAATAATATAGTATACTCACACGGGCATGTGTGAGTGGAATCACTTAGGGTGGTCCTCTGTGCTGATCCTGGGGCTTCTTATGATGACGTGTTGATTCTCATATGTGCCGCTGAAGACAGGAAGAAAGCACAGAGATCCAGGGTGAGTGATTAAAGGGACTAAGAGCACACTGATGGTGCCAGTTGGGATAGTAAAATATTAATATGAAATAAAATACACTCACGCGGGCTGAAGTGAGTGAAGGTGAATATGGGAGTACTTGCAACAGGCTCTCCTCCGTTGGTTATAAGTCCGTGTCTGTAGTCCAAAGACTGATGGTGTCTCGCGGTGGAAACCCAGGGAGGATAACAGCCAGGCAGTACAGAGGGTTAAAATGCAATTTATTGAATAAATAAGTAAAAACTCAAGGACTTACATCTCTAATAATAAAGATGGTCTCCATTGCTGGATACAGTTCAGTTAACAGTTGGTCCCTTTCTCCGTGTCCGGATACAGGGCTGAGTCCCGGATACTGGAACAAACAACGGAAGCTGCAGAAGGTCAGAAAGGCTCCACGCTATGCCCAGAACAATGCATTTTGGAAATTCAATTTCCTTCGAACCTGACGAAAAAATATATAAATATATATATATATATATATATATATATATATATATATATATATATATATATATGTGTGTGAAGAAAGAATATGACAGCACACTTAATAGCCCACACCCAAATTGCTGCAACTCCGATCTCACACAGCAAAATGATACACCCAGCACAGATGTCTAACAATTGTAATAGATAGTGGAAGGAACAAGTGGAAATAAATAAATAAATACAGTTTGAAAATATTGAATAAATGAAAAATAAAAAAAAAGGTGTATATGACAATAAAAAACACAATAAAAAAAACACAATGAAAAAACACAATAAAAAGGAAAAATGTATGTATCTCTTTGAGAAGAAACAATACTTAAATGTCCATATGAGTCCTTATAAATGAAATTGTAGTCCTGGGCAGCTTAATTATTGGGCTCACCAAACTCCCAACGATACCTATTAGAAAAAAAAGAAAGAAAAAGCGCCCGATCCTTGTGTAAAATAAGATATAAAAGGTTTTAATTTGCCATGAACAGACGACCCTGTACCCTTGATGAAATCCGTTGAGACGGATGAAACGCGTAGGGTCACATGGTACAGGAACTACGGTGGTCGAGCAGCCCAGACGCCAGAGCAAAGACGTCAGTGCAGGACTCTCCTGCTTCGTGATTGGTGGAAGTTCGAGTGCAGCCGCAAACACCAGTTATCCCGTCCGGGTTGACGGAGAGAGGTTGGAACGGCAGCACCGACAACAGCAAGGCATACCTACAGTAGCAGTAACCGTATGCAGACGGAGGACGGCTGTGAGATTTGGACGTCGGTCTGGTGCATGGGCTGGTCCCATAAAATGCTTATATTTTACTGACAAAGTGTGAGTTGGCAATGGTCTGTTCATGGCAAATTAAAACCTTTTATACCTGATTTTACACAAAGATCAGGCGCTTTTTCTTTCTTTTTTTTCTAATATATATATATATGTTCGCTACATTGATGATATCTTTATCCTTTGGGACGGCACTGAAGAGGCCCTTTTGGAGTTTGTGCAGTACCTCAACAATATCCCCTCTACTATTCGCTTTACTCTAAATCAAAGCACCACGGAAATCTACAAGAGTGGTGGATCATTAGCTACAAAGCTATATCGCAAATCAACGGACAAAAATTCGCTTTTGTTTTCAACAAGCCACCATTCTTTGCCCCTAAAGAGGATCACGAGTGACCAAGATGAGATGGAGAATGCACTAGTACTCATGGCAGCACGGTTCTATGAGAGGGGTTACAGTCCAACTGACATTGACGCTGCAATACAAAGGGTTAGTCAAATTGGCAGAGAAACACTTCTAG
>NC_134483.1:125699310-125721810 GCF_040206685.1 Ascaphus truei
CAGTGCAAAATGGAAAAAAGGAGGAAACTCACACGTCTCTTGAGATTCAAATCCAGATGCTGTGGGGCGTGCTCCTACCGGGTTGGTATTCAATGTAGATGTTTCTTGAATGGCGGTGCAGCTGCCTTTTGAAAAAATTCGTTGGACCGAAATTGCAATGTATGATTGGCTGGCATCATTCCCTTTAAGTGACGTCATGTAACAAAAAAATTGAAGTCGGAACATGGTTTTAACAGCCAATCAGGTGGCTGATAACCATTTTGAGGCTAAATGTGATGTCACAAACCTTATTTAAGGCTGTGACGCCTCATTTGAGCCCAAGAAGACGACAAGACAGATTGTTGGGGGGGCTTGGATTGACCCGGCGGTCTTGGTACACGTTGGCACCAATGACAAAGTTAAAGAAAGATAGAGGATCCTAAAAAATGATTACAGGGATCTAGGCCAAAAGCTTAAGGCAAGGACCTCCAAGGTTGTATTTTCTGAAATACTACCAGTACCATGCGCTATTGCAGGGAGACAGTCAGAGATCAGGGAGGTTAATGCATGGCTAAGAAAGTGATGCAGGAAGGAGGGGTTTGGGTTTTAGAGCAATGGGACTCCTTTTCTGAGAGGTGCCATATATATTCTAGGGACGGATTGCACCTCAATGAAGAGGGATCTTCTGTGCTAGGGGGGAGAATGCTAAAAAAGTTGGAGGAGATTTTAAACTAGGATGGAGGGAGGAGGGGAATGAAACAGATAATGAACTAAATGGAATAGAGGAGGATATAAGGTGGTATGGAGGTAGAATGGGGGCAAGTGCGAGTTTGACAAGCAGTGAGACACCCATAGTAAATACAGATAATACTAGAAAACTTCTAAAGACTAAACCAAGTGGGCGCAGAAAGGAAGGAGCAGATAAGATAATAGTACAGGCTGAAAAAAAACTTATATGCATGCTTGCTAATGCAAGAAGCCTGACAGATAAAATGGGGGAGCTTGAATTAATAGCTGCAAGGGAGCAGTATGATATCATAGGCATTACTGAAACATGGTGGGATGAAACTCATGACTGGACAGTTAATTTAGATGGTTATTCCCTTTTTCGGAAGGATCGAACAAATAGAAGGGGGGTGGAGTATGTTTATATGTTAAACCGGATCTAAAACCTATTATAAGGGATGATGTTTATGAAGGGAATTATGAAAATATAGAGACTTTGTGGATAGAAATTAGCAGTGGAAGTAAAAGTATAAAGAAAATGTTTGTGGGAATATGCTATAAACCACCAAATATCTGTGAGATTGAGGAAGCTAAAATACTTTTGCAAATGGAAAAGGCATCAAAACTGGGTCATGTTTGCATACTGGGGGATTTTAATTATCCAGACATAGACTGGGGCAATGAGATTAGCGTTACAATAAAAGGAAACAGGTTTTTGGGGGTGCTTAAAGACAATTATATGACCCAAATTATTGAGGAAACAACCAGGAGATGGGCAATACTGGATTTGGTCATATCAAACAATGTAGAAGTAATAACAAATATTCAAGTACTGGAACATTTGGGTAACAGTGATCATAACATGGTCGCATTTGAAATAAATTATCAAAAAATAGATTTCTTGGGTTCAACAAAGACCTTAAACTTTAGTAAGGCAGATTTTAATAAACTGAGGTCTAATCTAGTAGTAATACAATGGGATGGTGTTTTGCAGGGAAAAATGTAGAAGATAAATGGGCAGTCTTTAAAACATTGTTAGAAAAGCACAATTATCAGTGTATACCCTTGGGTAATAAGTATAAAAGAAATAAGTCAAAACCAATGTGGCTAAATTAACAGGTAGGGAGGAAATGGACAAGAAGAGGAAGGCGTTTAGATTCTTTAAGTCAGAAGGGAAGGAGACATCGTATCAGAATTATAAGGAATGTAACAAAAATTGCAAAAGGGCAATCAAATTAGCAAAAATGAATAATGAAAAAAGGGTTGCTAAAGAAAGTAAGGTCAACCCTAAAAAGTTCTTTAAGTACCTTAATAACAAAAAAATGAGAAAAGAAAATATAGGACCCTTTCAGTGTGAGATCGGTAGGCAGATTATTGGAGATAAGGAAAAAGCTGAGGTATTAAACAAATTCTTTGCCTCTGTGTTTACCAAGGAAGAATCAAGTTCAATAGTAGTGCCACAGGAGGAAGCCACAACCTCCATATTAATGAACAATTGGTTAACTGAGGAAGAAGTTCATAAACGACTTGAAAAAATTTAAGTAAATAAGGCACCTGGCCCCGATGGCATACATCCAAGAGTTCTCAAGGAGTTAAGCTCAGTAATAGCCAAACCATTATATTTAATATTCAAGGACTCCATTTCCACAGGCTCAGTACCACAAGATTGGCGTAAAGAAGATGTGGTGTCTATATTTAAAAAGGGAGCTAGATCACAACCGGGAAATTACAGACCTGTAAGCCTGACTTCAATAGTAGGGAAACTACTTGAAGGTTTAATACGGGATAACATTCAGGAATACTTAATGGAAAACAAAATTATTAGTAATAGTCAGCATGAATTTATCTTGCCAAACTAACCTTATTTGTTTCTTTGAGGAGGTAAGTAGGAATGTAGATCAGGGTAATGCAGTTGATGTGGTCTACTTAGATTTTGCAAAGGCTTTTGATACGGTTTCACACAAGAGGTTGGTGTACAAAATAAAGAAAATTGGACTCAGTAATAATATATGCACCTGGATTGAAAACTGGTTAAAGGACAGACAACAGAGGGTTGTCATAAATGGAACTTTTTCAGGTTGGGTTAAAGTCGTGAGTGGAATACCTCAGGGATCGGTACTGGGACCCCTGCTTTTTAACTTGTTCTTAATGACGTTGAGGTTGGCATCGAGAGCAAAGTCTCCATCTTTGCTGATGATACTAAATTTGTAAGGTAATAGAATCAGACCGGATGTAATTTCTCTTCAGAAGGACTTGGAGAGACTGGAAACCTGGGCAGGTAAATGGCAGATGAGGTTTAATACAGATAAATGTAAGATTATGCATCTGGGATGCAAAAATAAAAAGGCGACTTACAAATTAAATGGAGATATATTGGGGGAATCCTTGATGGAGAAGGATTTAGGAGTGCTTGTAGACTGCAGGCTTAGCAATAGTGCCCAATGTCATGCAGTTGCTTCAAAGGCAAACAAGATCTTATCATGCATCAAACGGGCAATGGATGGAAGGGAAGTAAACATAATTATGACCTTTACAAAGCACTAGTAAGACCACACCTTGAATACAATTTTGGGCACCAATCCTAAGAAAAGACATTATGGAACTAGAGAGAGTGCAGAGAAGAGCCACCAAATTAATAAAGGGGGTGGACAATCTAACTTATGAGGAGAGGCTAGCTAAATTAGATTTATTTACATGAGAAAAGATATATATATATATATATATATATATATATATATATATATATATATATATATATATATATATATGTATATGCAAAAACAACTGTATGCTCAACTGTATGCTCATCTGCATGTCTTAGGCAGGTCTGCAACCCCGCCTTTCCCCATTATCACCCAGCATACAGCACTTCCACTGCAGCAAGGGATTCTCGGAAATGACATGCAAATGAGCACACAGTGTCACTTTTTGCCTCAAAAACCATTTTTAACATGGTTCCCTATAGGCTTAAGCTTGCTGCATGGTTACAGCTTTGAGCACAGCCAGGGTTAAGGTGCATACCCAGAAAACCACCCTCAGACAGCTGATTCGACCTTAATGGGTCTCATCAGTGTGTGGTTGATTCTAACTGGGTATGCAAAGAGGCTATGGGATAGGCTATACCATAATACTGAGTTAAGTTGTGGTGAGTAAAAAAAGTGACAAAAACCCTCCACAGGAAAGCAAATATGCAAATACAACTGTATGCTCATCTGCATGTCTTAGGCAGGTCTGCAACCCCGCCTTTCCCCATTATCACCCAGCATACAGCACTTCCACTGCAGCAAGGGATTCTGGGAAATGACATGCAAATGAGCACACAGTGTCACTTTTTGCCTCAAAAACCATTTTTAACATATATATATATATATATATATATATAGAATCCAATGCACAGCCGGCACACCATATGCAAGTAAATAAGTTTTGGTGCTTATCCGATAAAGCAATAACAGACCATACGATACCGGTTGCAACACGACATCAAGGGACAGCACGCAGGTAAGTATATCATAACTTTTCTATACATTTTTGCCCACCTTGAGAAAGGTCCCACTGGGGGACCGAAACGTCGGTTTGTGTGTCTTCTATCAAATATAGAAAATTTATGATTTACTTACCTGCGTGCTGTCCCTTGATGTCGTGTTGCAACCGGTATCGTATGGTCTATATATATATATTTTAAAGTTTATATATATATAATTTACAGTTGCTATATATATATATATATATATATATATATATACACACACACACACAAAGATGATTAAGATTTACTGCCAGCATAGGCATGAGCAGGTGCAATGTGACACATGTGTGAACACTTATCGTGTCCGAGCCACACTTCGTCTGCATCTCAGCTTAGGTTAGTCGGAATACTTTTTTGTGCGGTTATTTATGCTATTGCAGTTCATTACACGGCAGGCAGGTGAGGCACTAAATATCTGCACCTATGATACTCAGCAGCCATAAGTACCTTGTGC
Source organism: Ascaphus truei (assembly GCF_040206685.1). Lineage (NCBI taxonomy): Eukaryota > Metazoa > Chordata > Amphibia > Anura > Ascaphidae > Ascaphus > Ascaphus truei. Next base: position 125,703,999 of record NC_134483.1, read on the forward strand.
CCTTGAATCCTACAGTAGCAACCCTGCATGTATCTCAATACAAGATGACAGTATAGTTATGTCTCACTTTAAACACTGCCTTTCTTTGTTTAATAATCTTGTACTTCTCTACTGTAGCTGTATCAAACTTTACTTAAATCCCTATGATTAACCAAATTTGTCTCAGTATTTTTGTACATGGCATGGAACATGGCACTTACTAAATTGGCCTGCAGTTCTGCATATATAATATATTCTGCCATTTAAGACAGTACAGACAAGAGGGCAACTTTATCTGAGATTTTTCACTATATCGCTACAAAGCACCCATTTTATAAAAAAAACCCCATAAAGGCTGGAAGAATTCTATTCAACACAACTAATGTTGTCAACACGCATTAATGATTGCTTTTTTTCAATAGCATGCCCCGTCTAGAGGCCCTACACACGTCATGGATGGGTATGTTTCATTATGCCAACTTTCAAAGGAGAAAGATTGAATGGACTTTTCCAAACCATTCACTCCAATCTGCTCCCAACTGAGTACCAGCCACAACCTAGTACCTGCCCAAAAACCATTACCAGTACGAACCAAGCAACTCTGAAAACAAGATGAATCTAAATCTAAACTACATGATGGAGATGAAAAACTGTAGACAGCACACCCTTTCCATCAACTCATACAACTTTTTAAATGAGTTGCTGCCATCCAATCCTCTGCCCATGGATAATCAAGGTACATGTACAGTAAGTTTACATACAGTGAAAAAGTAGAACTGTCATTCCCAAATGACCCATATATGCGTTTCCTTAGAATACACCTTTTCCAATATTCAAAGTCCTCCATATGAGTTCCATGGAGCACACATGTCTAAATTTAAAGACCTCTATATACATGTGAATAGACAGTGTACTTTAAGCATTTATTTCATCTTTTTTATTAATAAGTAATAATGTCACAATGATTTTACAGAGTGAAACTGTACAAGAGACAGCAAGAAGAAGATTTTGATGGAAGTCGAATAAATAATAATATTTTCAACTTTTTTTTAACTATCTTCTTTTTTTATTATTATTTTCTACTTCTTAATATTTAAATCAAGGTGAAGGAATAGGAGCCAGAGTTCCTATGCAATGCTCACAGGAAACAGACATGTGGTACAAACAATGAAAGAAATCCAAATCACACAGCTTGATATAATTATATCCATGACACTAGCAACCCTTGATGCCACTCTTTGTGGACACCCACTAACCTCTATATATAAGGGTATAATCTGTATGGGTGTCAAAGGCAATGGGTGCAGTGCAAAATGGAAAAAAGGAGGAAACTCACACGTCTCTTGAGATCCAAATCCAGATGCTGTGGGGCGTGCTCCTACCGGGTTGGTATTCAATGTAGAAGTTTCTTGAATGGCGGTGCAGCTGCCTTTTGAAAAAATTTGTTGGACCGAAATTGCAATGTATGATTGGCTGGCATCATTCCCTTTAAGTGACGTCATGTAACAAAAAAATTGAAGTCGGAACATGGTTTTAACAGCCAATCAGGTGGCTAATAACCATTTTGAGGCTAAATGTGATGTCACAAATCTTATTTAAGGCCGTGACGCCTCATTTGAGCCCAAGAAGACGACAAGACAGATTGTTGGGGGGGCTTGGATTGACCCGGCGGTCTTGGTACACGTTGGCACCAATGACAAAGTTAAAGAAAGATGGAGGATCCTAAAAAATGATTACAGGGATCTAGGCCAAAAGCTTAAGGCAAGGACCTCCAAGGTAGTATTTTCTGAAATACTACCAGTGCCATGCGCTATTGCAGGGAGACAGTCAGAGATCAGGGAGGTTAATGCATGGCTAAGAAAGTGGTGCAGGAAGGAGGGGTTTGGGTTTTAGAGCAATGGGACTCCTTTTCTGAGAGGTGCCATATATATTCTAGGGACGGATTGCACCTCAATGAAGAGGGATCTTCTGTGCTAGGGGGGAGAATGCTAAAAAAGTTGGAGGAGATTTTAAACTAGGATGGAGGGGGGAGGGGAATGAAACAGATAATGAACTAAATGGAATAGAGGAGGATATAAGGTGGTATGGAGGTAGAATGGGGGCAAGTGCGAGTTTGACAAGCAGTGAGACACCCATAGTAAATACAGATAATACTAGAAAACTTCTAAAGACTAAACCAAGTGGGCACAGAAAGGAAGGAGCAGATAAGATAATAGTACAGGCTGAAAAAAACTTATATGCATGCTTGCTAATGCAAGAAGCCTGACAGATAAAATGGGGGAGCTTGAATTAATAGCTGCAAGGGAGCAGTATGATATCATAGGCATTACTGAAACATGGTGGGATGAAACTCATGACTGGACAGTTAATTTAGAGAGTTATTCCCTTTTTCGGAAGGATCGAACAAATAGAAGGGGGGGTGGAGTATGTTTATATGTTAAACCGGATCTAAAACCTATTATAAGGGATGATGTTTATGAAGGGAATTATGAAAATATAGAGACTTTGTGGATAGAAATTAGCAGTGGAAGTAAAAGTATAAAGAAAATGTTTGTGGGAATATGCTATAAACCACCAAATATCTGTGAGATTGAGGAAGCTAAAATACTTTTGCAAATGGAAAAGGCATCAAAACTGGGTCATGTTTGCATAATGGGGGATTTTAATTATCCAGACATAGACTGGGGCAATGAGATTAGCGTTACAATAAAAGGAAACAGGTTTTTGGGGGTGCTTAAAGACAATTATATGACCCAAATTATTGAGGACACAACCAGGAGATGGGCAATACTGGATTTGGTCATATCAAACAATGTAGAAGTAATAACAAATATTCAAGTACTGGAACATTTGGGTAACAGTGATCATAACATGGTCTCATTTGAAATAAATTATCAAAAAATAGATTTCTTGGGTTCAACAAAGACCTTAAACTTTAGTAAGGCAGATTTTAATAAACTGAGGTCTAATCTAGTAGTAATACAATGGGATGATGTTTTTGCATGGAAAATGTAGAAGATAAATGGGCAGTCTTTAAAACATTGTTAGAAAAGCACAATTATCAGTGTATACCCTTGGGTAATAAGTATAAAAGAAATAAGTCAAAACCAATGTGGCTAAATAAACAGGTAGGGAGGAAATGGACAAGAAGAGGAAGGCGTTTAGATTCTTTAAGTCAGAAGGGAAGGAGACATCGTATCAGAATTATAAGGAATGTAACAAAAATTGCAAAAGGGCAATCAAATTAGCAAAAATGAATAATGAAAAAAGGGTTGCAAAAGAAAGTAAGGTCAACCCTAAAAAGTTCTTTAAGTACCTTAATAACAAAAAAATGAGAAAAGAGAATATAGGACCCTTTCAGTGTGAGATCAGTAGGCAGATTATTGGAGATAAGGAAAAAGCTGAGGTATTAAACAAATTCTTTGCCTCTGTGTTTACCAAGGAAGAATCAAGTTCAATAGTAGTGCCACAGGAGGAAGCCACAACCTCCATATTAATGAACAATTGGTTAACTGAGGAAGAAGTTCATAAACGACTTGAAAAAATTTAAGTAAATAAGGCACCTGGCCCCGATGGCATACATCCAAGAGTTCTCAAGGAGTTAAGCTCAGTAATAGCCAAACCATTATATTTAATATTCAAGGACTCCATTTCCACAGGCTCAGTACCACAAGATTGGCGTAAAGAAGATGTGGTGCCTATATTTAAAAAGGGAGCTAGATCACAACCGGGAAATTACAGACCTGTAAGCCTGACTTCAATAGTAGGGAAACTACTTGAAGGTTTAATACGGGATAACATTCAGGAATACTTAATGGAAAACAAAATTATTAGTAATAGTCAGCATGAATTTATGAAGGATTTATCTTGCCAAACTAACCTTATTTGTTTCTTTGAGGAGGTAAGTAGGAATTTAGATCAGGGTAATGCAGTTGATGTGGTCTACTTAGATTTTGCAAAGGCTTTTGATACGGTTTCACACAAGAGGTTGGTGTACAAAATAAAGAAAATTGGACTCAGTAATAATATATGCACCTGGATTGAAAACTGGTTAAAGGACAGACAACAGAGGGTTGTCATAAATGGAACTTTTTCAGGTTGGGTTAAAGTCGTGAGTGGAATACCTCAGGGATCGGTACTGGGACCCCTGCTTTTTAACTTGTTTATTAATGACGTTGAGGTTGGCATCGAGTCAGAAGGACTTGGAGAGACTGGAAACCTGGGCAGGTAAATGGCAGATGAGGTTTAATACAGATAAATGTAAGGTTATGCATCTGGGATGCAAAAATAAAAAGGCGACTTACAAATTAAATGGAGATATATTGGGGGAATCTTTGATGGAGAAGGATTTAGGAGTGCTTGTAGACTGCAGGCTTAGCAATAGTGCCCAATGTCATGCAGTTGCTTCAAAGGCAAACAAGATCTTATCATGCATCAAACGGGCAATGGATGGAAGGGAAGTAAACATAATTATGCCCTTTACAAAGCACTAGTAAGACCACACCTTGAATACAATTTTGGGCACCAATCCTAAGAAAATACATTATGGAACTAGAGAGAGTGCAGAGAAGAGCCACCAAATTAATAAAGGGGGTGGACAATCTAACTTATGAGGAGAGGCTAGCTAATTTAGATTTATTTACATGAGAAAAGAGGCGTCTAAGAGGGGATATGATAACTATATAGAAATATATTCGGGGACAATACAAGGAGCTTTCAAAAGAACTATTCATCCCACGGGCAGTACTAAGGACTCGGGGCCATCCCTTAAGGTTGGAGGAAAGGAAATTTCACCAGCAACAAAGGAAAGGGTTCTTTACAGTACGGGCAGTTAAAATGTGGAATTCATTACCCATGGAGACTGTGATGGCAGATACAATAGATTTGTTAAAAAAAAAAGGTTGGACATCTTTTTAGATAAGAAAGGTATACAGGGATATACAAATAAATATACATAGGAAGGATTTTGATCCAGGGATTAATCCGATTGCCAATTCTTGGAGTCAGGAAGGAATTAATGTTTCCCCTTTATGGGGTTTTTTGTTTGCCTTCCTCTGGATCAATAAGTAAGCATAGGTATAGGATAAAGTATCGGTTGTCTAAATTTAGCATAGGTTGAACTTGATTGACCTATGTCTTTTTTCAACCTCATCTGCTATGTAACTACTATGTAACTATGAGACAACATCGGTTGGGATTTACCATGGGTTTTTTTAGATTGACAGATGAAGATAGAAGATAAAGAAGATCAAGAAATGGTGACAGATGAAGATAGAAGAAGGTGATTAAAGAAAGAAAAAAGAAGATTGGGGTACCTGAGACGGATCTTCATGGCGGATGGCATCGGATGCTTTTGGAGGCCTTCAAGGTACGTGAGCTTCCTGTTTCCCCAGGAGTCGGAGGGCCACCGCTTCTAATGGTAAGTAATATATTGAATGTTTGTAAATGTCTCTTTTTACAGGTTTATTCATTGGATGTGTTTTTTTATTTTTTGGGGGAGGCACATTGACTGATAATATATTAATCTGAACCACTTTAGGGTACAGATTAATACATTATGACAATATTTGGGGGGCATTTCTGGGTTGCTATTGCTGTTGCTTTTTTTCATTTCAGTTTATTATGTGGATGTGATTGTTTGTTTTTTCATGCTTAATGGTAATAAAATGTTTGCGATTGGTGTTCGTTTTTAGTTAATGTTGTATTATGTTAGCTACTGCGTTTTATGGTTATTTCAGATATTCTTAGATTTCTTTCTTTCTATTTTACTGTAAATTCATTAATGTTGTAGTAATTAATTGTTTTGATTGGTTAGTGTTACTATTCATTTTGAGTTGGTTTAGGAATTAATTGGTTTGATTGGTTAATGGTTTAATTAATTCATTGCTGATGTTTTGTTGCTTGTATTGATTGGATTAGCTGGCTACTGTTTTTATTTAGTGAAGTGAGTTTTTTTTGGAGTTTAGTTATGTTTTATTATTGTGTGTCTTGTGTATTAATGTATTGTAATTTGGGTGCCCATTGAGTACAATAGAGGCTTATCATGCCATATTAAATATTATATGGGTATGATGTACCAATATACTACTCAATGGGTACAGGGTGGGTATAGTCAGTCAGGGTGGGTGCTTAGGCCTCCCGGGTTTGTATCGGGTCAGGGTGGGTTAACCCCTTAATGACTATAGCGGTTAGTAACCGCTAAGGTGATTAAGGGGTTAGGGGCCATTAGAATGTCTTTATTATGTACTGTATATTGTAGATGCTTTCTTGCTATGGAGGACAGTGGGACCTGCTGTTGTGGTAAGTATAACTGTATTTATTTACTTTATTTTTGTATGCTAATGCAGTGTTTAATAATGGGCCAATAATCTATTATCCATATCTGGATAATAGTTATTTTGCCCATTACTGTACTGTATGGGTTAGGGTGGGGCGTGTATTGTTGTTTATTAAAATATTTATTAATATACATTTCTTTCATAGTGTAGATGTGCAGGGGTCTCCGGAGCTGAATCGCGTTGGTTTTATGTCCAGGGACCCCCTGCTTCCCGAGATACAGGCACCTTTATGGGGTGCCGGTATCCCTCTGCATTGAAATGTCCCGCGTCACGTGACGGGACATTTCCTTGCATAGGAGATACCGGCACCCCATAAAGGTGCCTGTATCTCAGGAAGCAGGGGTCCCTGGACCTGAAACCAACGCGGTTCAGCCCCGGAGACTCCCTGCACATATACACTGTGAAAGAAATGTATATTTAAATAAATAATTTTCTGGGGCGACATTTCCGCTGTGAGAGGCGGCTCTCTCAGAGTCGCTCTCTCTGCAGCAGAAATGAATCGCCGGTTTAGGCCTTTTCAGAGGCTCGGTGCTCTCGCTGGCAGCAACTCGCCCGTTTTGGGAATTTTGCTATTACAGGTAATCGAGCCTTTCTGAATACCGTGATAGCAACACCCAAAAAAAGTCATTTTAAATGCCCTGGCGATAATTTTTATCAACCCTCTCTGAATGGGCCCTATAACTTCAATACATTGTAAATGCAATGTAAAGTAACACTAATATGTTCTATAATGTTTTAAATATTTGAATCGGAGTTGACCTCCCTACCCCCTTATGCCATACCCTGATGTTACACAATGTCATAGATGGGTAAGAAGTTATGGCTATGAGCCCCCATGAAGCAGGGACAGACCTGCAGAAAGTTTAATCCCATAGCAGTAAGCTATGCGTGCTTGCCAAAGAACACCTGTGGCACTAGGGGGGCAAATACCTGAGATGATCCATAGGAATGGGAATGTAGTAGGTGTAACCCATATTTACGTTATACCAATAGAAACGTTGTAAATATATCTTGCAAGCAGTGGAGGACTGCCAACTATGATGGCTTCAGGGGTAATATGGCTATTCAAAAATTTGTGAAGAGCCATTTTAGATGAACTGAAGGAGCAGTTTAAACTCACTGCTGCACAATTCAAGACCATGAAAGACACAATTAATGCATTTTTACAGAAACAGACAGCTGTGCGCTTGAGTCATCTGAGTGAAGAAGAGTTTTTGGATTGAATAAATACAGCTTAAAAAAGGTGTTAATTAAATAAATAGAGTTTTAAATAAAGTTTTAAATTAAGTAATATATTATCGTCATTTAACAGGTTTGGAAGGCTAAAGAGCAACAACACAATGTTTGTGTATGAAACATATCCAGTGATACTGTAAGGCAATGTAATTGATGCGTCTATTTCATGTAATATATTTGTTCCATTCAATTGTCAATACCTGTACTGTGCATGCACAGAAATTGAAGACATACATATGTATTTCATAGAAGTTCTAAAGTACGCACATGCGCAGAAATTCAATGACACATATGTGTTATACAGTAGAGGCAACGTTTATTCTAACATTTGCCGTAAACTAGCCGGGTTACATTCTGGGTATGTGCTGGGTATGTGCTGGGTATGTTCTGGGCTAGTTTGAGGCAAGTTTAAGTCATTTCTGCATTGACTAACGACCCATAGGATTAACACAGCAGGGATCCCTGGCATTCCAATTCAGTTTGAATGGGACTGCCAGGGACCCCCGCTGTTAATCTGATAGGCCATTAATCAATGCAGAAATGCTGGGGCTAGTTTAAGGAAAGTTTAAGGCATGTATTCAGAATGTACCTGGGTGTTTCCTGTTTTTTTTGGGGAATTGCCACTGGTTTTTGTTCGAATAAGAGTTGCCTCTACTGTATACAAGTTTATTACAAACATTTCCTCTGACACAGGGTGAACAGGTGCAGGAGCAGGTGGTTTCTAGTATAGATGAGCAAGGGGTCTACGGAGCAGAACTGCATTGATTTGAGGTCAGGGACACCCTGCTTCCCGAGATACATACCCCGTTACGGGGTGCCTATATCTCCTATGCATTTAAATGTCTCATGTCATGTGACAGTGGGAATAAAATGCATAGCAGGTACGTAACAATCTTAAAACCACATGGCTATATCACATGGTATTACAGCCAATGGGATTGAAGACAATTCCATTGGTTTCTGTACCATGTGATAGGTTACATTAGTTCAAAAGGATGTGACATCATATATGGCCTGAAGAAAGAAGATAAAAGATTAAAGAAATTAAAGAAATAATTGCAGAAGAATATAGAAGAAGGTGATGGAAGATAAAAGAAAGAAGAATTTTGTTACCTGTTCCGGATCTTCAAGGTGGATGGCATTGGATTGACTTTGATGACGTCGCGGTACGAGAGCTTGCAGAAACGGTGGGATGCGGAGGGTCAACGCTTCTAAAGGTAAAAAAAATATTGAAAGTATGTCAATTTGTTTTTACAGGTTTTTTTTATTTCATTTTTTTATTTTTATTTTTGTGATTGCCCATTGACTGTTAATGTATTAATCTGTGCCCCTTTAGGGTACAGATAAATACAGTGACAGCCAGTGCATTTTTTGGCAAATGCTTTTTTTGAATTGATTGTAATTTTTTTCTGTTTGTTTTTATTGGTTGGATTCAATAGTTTGGAATTTGGATGGCCTGTTTTTAGTACATTTTAGGATTGGTTAGCGTTTTAAATTAATTGATTGTTTTGTTGGCTACTGGTTTAAATTCATTAATTGTTTTGTTGGTTAGTGCTTTTATTTATTAAATTGATTGGTTTACTAGTGCTTTTATTTATTTATTTATTTAATTGGTTGGCTAGTGCTTTTATTTCTGTCATTATTTCTTTAATTTCTTTAATCGTCTATGTTCTTTCTTCATCTGTCAATCCAACCCATGGTAATTCCCAGTGGATGTTGTCTCATGTTATTTTTTTGAATTGGGGTGTTTAGGTGCTTATATATATATTTCATTATTTTGTATTTTTGGCCTTCATGCTTTTTGATTAGGGTGACCATTGACTGCTAATGTGGCTTATCATTCCCATATTATACGGGATGATGTACGACCATGCCAATCAATGGGTCCAGGGTGGGTATAGTGATCCTGGGGTGGGTGGTTAGGCCTCCTGGGTGGGTAGCAGGGGAGGGTGGGTTAACCCCTTAAATATTATGTTGGTCATTAATCGCTATGGGGATTAAGGGGTAGGGGCCATTAGATTGTATTTTTTTATGTATTCTTGCTGGCATCAGAGGACATGGACCTGGAATATGCTCACAAGGATGCCCTTCATGATGGCAGGGGTCAGTAGTTTATTTACTTTATTCGTGCTGGCTGGCTAATGTTTTTTTTTATCGTGGGCAAATGAACTATTACTCAAATGTGGATAATAGTTATTTTGCCCATTACTGCACTGTATGTGTTGGGGGGGGGGAGGGTGGCTGGGGGGAGGAGGGTGTATTTATTTCAATATATTGGGGGGGGAAATTGGGCCACAGGATTGGTACTGCAGACCAGTGGGGACCCGCGGGGACCACCCGAGGGCCCAAAGACACCAGTGGAGACAACCTGATGACCCCCGGACACCTGCTTGGACCACCCAAGGGCCTACAGACACCCGCGGGACCACCTGTGGACCCCCAGAACCCCGCGAGGACCACCCAAGGGCCCACAGACACCCTTGGGGACCACCTGAGGAACCACGTATACCTGCGGGGACATCCCGATGGTCCACAGACACCCATGGGGACAACCTGAGGACCCCCAAAAACCCACAGCCTCTGGTATCAATCATGTGGGGTTAGAGGAAGTGGGTATTAATGTTTATTGTGGGTAGCAGAGTGGGTGAAGGGGGTATTTTCTCTTGGTGGGTAGCGGGAGGGGTTAGCCCCATCATTACATTAGCAGTTAGCCACTAAGGTAATGAAGTTGACTGTAAAAGCTTTTTTATTGCATGGGATTCATGTCGGGGGTCTCTGGTGCTGATATTAATATATCCTGAGACTCCCGGCATCAATCCGAAGCAGGAAGAAAACATTATTTTCTAAGTCCAGTCTCGTCGCCTCTCAGCAGTTTCTCACCAGTCTCACGCCAAATTTTCCTAGCGTGAGGATTTTGGGAGAAACTCACCATTCTACAGCCACGATTAGCCTTGACAGGCCTCGGTAAGCTAATCTAGGCTACTAGAATTCCAAGAGTTTCAGAACCTGCCGATAAGTGGCTTATTGCCGCTCAACCAGCGATTAATTTTTTTTAAAGGCTCCAAATTTTGGGGATCCATTTATCGAGGCCTACTGAATAGCAGAAGGCATTTTGGCCGATAAGTGCTTGATAAGTGGCTTATGAACGCTTATAGCATAGACCCCATTGAATTTTTTTCTGGCAAGAGACCAGATTTTTTTTGTGTGTAAATACTTCATCATAGTTGTGTAATGGATGCTCACAATAAACAGGACAGGACCTCAAGTCTGATGTGGGGACATTAGGGTACAGAGTGATAGTCATATAGCCGAGTCAGGGTTGGAGACATGAGAATAGTCGTGATACTCACCGTGGTCAGCAGTTGGAGAAGTAATATGGTCGTAGAGGGTAGCCGGGGTCCAGGGATAGAGAAGGTAGAGGTCAAGATGCAAGCCGAGGTTGAGGTTTTGAAAAGTCGGGGGTCCAGGTACAAGCAGAAGTCAAAACAATGAGAAACAAGTCAGGATCAAAATGCACAAGGCAACAGGACAAGGCAGCAGGGTCTGTTACGGGGAGTCTTATTTTGATGCGTGGGGTAAGCACAACGTTCAGCAACGAATAATTATGCTCAGCCAATTTGCCAGAGGGCTGGCTGACAATATAAAGGGCAGGTAGCCAATGAGCAGCCAACAAGCAGCTGCCACAAATTAGCCCACTCGGTATACAAGCACCAAATCAGTAATCAGGAGCTGGAGTGTGCCACAGGTGCAGGTGATCCTGGGTTAGTGTTGAGTTTTGGGATTAACCCGTCGTGTGATCTTCATAGAATGGTGCCTGCGCATGCTATCCTGCGTGCGTTGTGTCACCCGTGTCGTCATGGGATGTGACGCAGGGGCGGGTCCTAAGCCCGAAACTGGAGGTATCCCTCTGCCTGGTAGTGCAATGCTTGCGGGTAGTTTCCCTGGTCTGAGGCACATTACCCGTGTCATCACGGGACCTGTTGCGGGGGGCAGGACCTAACACCGATCCTCATAAGTTGCAAGTATTCACCAATATTAACAAACTCATTTTCACAATTTTTTTGGGTGAAAGTTGTTGTCATTGTCCACAGATATTTGCAGTTGGCCAGTTGGTGGTTTTTGATGAAGATTTGTTTATTTACAACATTTTCGTTATCCACAACTGCCTAAAATTCCCCAAGTTTAAAAACTTTCACAAAAGTTCCATCTTTACTTAGGATACTTAGGAATATTCTAGTGAGTTTGTCCTTGTCAAACCATGTGGTCTAACATGGTCATAAGTAAAAGAATAACATTTGACAAGTAGCTGTATTCTGTATCACAAATCCCATTGAGCCTTTTAAAATGGACATTCCATGTGGTTATAAAGCCAATCTGTGTGGATTGTACTTTGTTTTGGTTTTGAGTGGAAATAACACAACTTTCAATATTGGGGACTAGACAGTGTTATGATGTAGATGTCCAAATATGGTCACATAGCCTCCCCATAATTATGTAAAGACCCATGTGAGTATCTACGTCTTCCAGGAGGTTTCCAAGCCCTGCATATTACCTTCAGCACTGCAGGGACACGGGAACAGATGGAGAGATGGCTGCGCAGCTCACCTAAAAGGTGAGTCTCTGTATTCTCTCCATAAAGCGAAAGATTAACACTATGAGGGGTCCCATTCAAAAGCATGACCCCCGTAGCATTAATCCACCCAGGCCACAAACTTTGCTGTTCTTGTGACCGCAGAAGGGCTGCAATTGGGCTGCAATTGGGCTCTGGTTTTCCTTTTTTTTCTTGGCCACAAGGACAGTTATGTTTGCTTTACCTGTGTATATACAGTACATATAAGCTCTATATTTTGACAAATATTATAGCTCAACATACTGTACAGTACGTTTTGATAACATTCTTAGCTGTAGAAGTATGAAAGACTGATACAAACTATTATCCAAAGAGAGACAGTTCCCAATGATGTCCATTACTACTCCATGATGCCCCATGTATTCATATATATTTTTTATAAAAATGAAACTTATAAAATGTGGTTTTATGTAGGCAGCTATTTGGACCATGTGTCTTTGAATCTGGCCTCTTAATGAGACAATCGGGTATAGAGTCTATTGGTTTGTGAGAAAAATCTGCATATTATTTAAAACGGTATTCATCGTTTTTAGCGATAATTCCAGCGACTTTTGCAGAGTCGGAATGAAACATCTTCTAAAAAAAGACCTTTTCACACGATTTGACAAGTGAGAATGGCTTTCAGAATACAGAGGCATGCAAATCAGGGCAAAAGGTGCTCTTTCCGCATGGAAATGCATTTCTCGCAGCTACTAGAATATCCCCCTTAGGGCCTCATGCAGTAAGCGGCGGAAAGGCACTTCTAGCCCGTTTCACGCCAAAAATGCCTACCCCTATTCAGTAAGGGGCAAAAACGTGGCGAGAATCAAAAAAAACACCAATGTGTTTGGCGGTTTTTTTTTTCCGCCATCGGCGCGGCGGAAAGGCACTTTTCGCCTCAACTGGCCATTTTTTCTGCCACGCTCAATTCTAGTAGTGGTGAGTAGCTTAGCGCCGCTATTCACCACTCTAGAATGGCGTTTTTCAGGCGAATCAGGCACGCCACAAAACGTTGGCAAGTTGATGGTGAGAGGCTGCTGATGAGCGGCGGATCGGCACTTAGAAAAAAAATCATTGTTGAAATATATATTGTTAGCATGCTGTCAATGGAGCTAAGACATATTAGTTTGTATTCTTTCTTCTGTGGTCTTAGAAATATATGATTTCTTACATGAACTAGTTCATCTTATTGACATAATAGTGTCACCTGTTACGTTTATGATGTTTTAAAGATATCAGTTGGTACTGTTATGCTTACTTACTGAGTAAATCAATGTATTAGTAATGGTAAGTCTCTGGCTAGACTTTTAAAGAAACAGTTCATATAAGATGAATCATGTTTGTCAACATAAAAAATTATATACTTCATGAACGTCAAATACATTATAATAATAATAACAATGCTCGTGTACAAAATGTTGATATTTATTTCATAATGTTTATAATTTTGAAAGCATATTGCAAGTCACACATTATGCATATTGTGAATATTTACATATTTTGTAGCCACGCCCTCTCTCTAGCACAGAACCAATTGTATAATAAATTGTGTACACACTCACTAACATTCCAGGAATACATTGGACACAATGCAGTGCAACACTTGCATGTTACTACTGTTCTTCTGACAACAATGACATCACAAATGTTATATGGATATAGTAAATTATCAATTAACATTATACATATTTTTTTTATTGGCGGATATTGTTTCCAGCTTAAAAATGTGTGTTAAATGACACAGATATTCTTACTAAACACCTTCATCCGGCAATATGCTGTAATATATTTCTCCACATTCATGTTATCAAATTTTCTTTCACACACTTGTCTACATACAAATTGGATGCATTTGTAATTTGTTGGTAACATGTTGTAACCAATGTTGTATAGTCATTTAGAAACATGTATCATTATTAGCGAACAATGTTTTAATGTGCAAATTAACAGTTACTCATTATTCGTAAACAGTAATATGACATGAAAATGCAAATATTTTTAGACAACAGGTTAATTTAATGCAGTCATGTGACCTAATCACATATGTATTTAAGGGAGGAACAATCAACACTCCTTGTGACGTGGAGATGGATATGCAAAGGAGACGTTTGATGATGAGAAGGCGGAGGCTTATTTTGCAGGAGGGAGAAAATAGACAGGATGTGAGAGGGAGAGGAGAGGGACAGGAGAGAGATAGGAGGAGAAGAGAGAGGAGAGATGTGTTGGTAGCCCGTCCATGTGTGTACCGTGAAAGAACACTTTTAGATGGGCTGAGTGAGGTGGAGATTATAAATCGGTATAGATTGAGTTCAGCAGCAATCTTAGCTCTTTACGAAGAAATAAGAGCAGATTTGGATAGTCTAACAGCCAGAGGACGTGCAGTCCCTTGTCTTGTTAAAATGCTGTGCTCATTACATTTTTTTGGCTTCTGCGTCTCTTCAAACAACTGTGGGCATAGTTAGCGGGGTCTTGCAGTCATCATTCTCACGGGCCTTTAGCCAGTTTCTATGTGCACTGACTAGACGCGCTAGTTATTATATTCATTTTCCTAGAGAGCAGACAGAGTGGCTGGAAGTCAGCAATGGCTTTTATAACATAGCCGGGATGCCATGTGTGATGGGTGCAATCGATTGCACCCATGTTGCCTTGATCCCGACTAGTCAGAGTGAGCATGCATACCATAATAGAAAACACTACCATTCCCTGAATGTGCAGGTGGTATGCGATGCCACGATGAAGATTATGAATGTGGTAGCCAGATTCTGTGGTTCCAGCCATGATTAATCTATTCTGAGAAACTCATCAGTTTTCCATGCCTTTGGAAATGGGTCTTTTGGGCATGGTTGGCTGGTGGGTTAGTACATATTATGAAGTCTTAACATACATATGTCATCATGTCTAATTTGTTCACATTTTAAATTCTGATGATTATGAAATGAACTTTGTATCATATTGGCAAATAATCTGAAACATACTTATTGTGCATTTTTCATATTATATTTTGCATAATTGTGTATTGCAAACATATTTGCTAATATGTCCACACACCCACACAATAAC
Organism: Ascaphus truei; assembly: GCF_040206685.1. Classification (NCBI taxonomy): domain Eukaryota; kingdom Metazoa; phylum Chordata; class Amphibia; order Anura; family Ascaphidae; genus Ascaphus; species Ascaphus truei. The sequence continues at coordinate 125,719,221 of NC_134483.1, forward strand.
ACAAATGCCCATCAATCCAAGTGTTACTTGAAATATAACATTTCACATATTGTAATACAACATCGTTATCGTCACCTAATGCAAATTGTTAATAAAAAAATTATGATTGTGTAAGTGATCATTATTGAAATATGTTTATGTTGTTTTCACATGATATATGTGCATGTTTACTTATCATCTCAGACATGGTAAACGAAATATCATGTCTTAAATATTTTTGCTTCAACATTAATCACAATTGTGAATGAAACATATAAGTAAGAACATTAGTACAATGTATAGTGTATAAAAAAAATTCACGCTGTATTATAGGTGACTCTGGTTAAGGGATCCGACCGTGGCTTTTGACACTATTGTCTAATCCGCAATCACCTGCAGAGGAGCGATATAATGTTGCACACATATCCACTCAGTCAGTAATCGAGCGTACATTTGGACTGTTGAAAAGTTGGTTCAGGTGTTTAGATAAAACTGGCGGTGCATTACAGTATAAGCCTGAGAAGGTGTCTGACATAGTCATTTGTTGTTGCATTCTGCACAATATTGCATTGCGTCATCATCTTGAAGGTGACATACGGGAGGGGCTTGAGGAAGACCCTCCTGTATATGCTGCAGGTGACAATGAGCAGACAGCCAGTGGTGTCGAGACACGTCAGAATGTGATCGACACCTATTTTTCAGGTAACCAACAATGTAGATATGAATATTAATATATACAGTCATGAAAGTGTCGTTGAATGACATGTGTAACCTTCTTATCATCATAGAATAGTGTTGGGTCTCCTCCTCATATTTAACATCTGTGTTCTTTGTCCAAGCACATCTGGATATGGTATGTTTTTGTTTAATTACAAAAAAAATTTTTACATTTTTTTATATTGTATATCATGTATGCATGAATGAATAATGTTGTACAAATTATATTTCATGTTTGCTGTCGTATATGATTGTTAACAATATTTATTAGTGTAGCTGTCACAAATATTGGACATTATTGATAACAAATGTGAGACTTGCACAAGAACTTAGCTCATGGTTCAGGGATGCCTATCTGAAACAATCCATGGATACAGCAACAACACGTGATCCATGACTCCTTTGATTTAGCACATGTAAACATGATTCAAGATACACTTGTGTATGTTTTAAAAACAATTTCAATACAAATCCATGTAGCCTTGGATCATCTCTGTTCCTGCTTATCTGAGTGTAATAAATTGAATATTTTATCAACATTCACTATTGTTCAAAGTAAATATGTGAATTCATCAGACTCTTTTACATAGCTTTAAAATATACAATGTTCATTTTTTTTGGCATAATGTTGATTTTTTTTATTCCATGTTGGGACATGATGCAACTATAGCATATTCCCTTGAAAATGGTGCAGACATATTATTTACTATTCAATAATCACATGTATGTTGTTGAACATGTTCATATTGCGTGCATGTTCATGTGAGCCATGTGAATGTTTTAACAATTATAACCAACATAGTGATTTAGGTGCATCCACAGTCACATGTTTTCTGACAGTATATAGTTGTTATATGTATATTATAATATACATTTATTGCCATTTTTTATGACTCTATTGTGTTGTTGCTGTTTAGTCCATTTTTGATGTGTTGGACACTGTTTCACATTAATCATTCATACATTGCGTTACGTCAAAGTATGAACAGTTTCCTCTCTGCACTCATGCGCAAAAGCAACAATGAGTGTGTATGTGTGACAACACTTGTCACATGTGAAGAAGAACATCAATTGCATGTCAATATTTTTATTGTGTAGCTACACTTATTGTTCATATATAATATTGATTTACATTAAATATTAGTATAATAATACATGAGCATGTACCAAAATGTAATGTTAGTTTTAAAAATGTTGTATGATTTACATTTGAACATTACAATATAATGATTGACATGAAATTATTCAGAATGAATCATGTTTGAACATCATAATGTAATGGTAATGTAATTGAAAATGTCTATTTTCTGCACATTGAAACATCATCACAAGTTCTTTTATAATATATCAGGCTTTGCGAATAATCCTTTAATTGCACACTATACACATTTCAGTTGTGTGTATTTATGTATGTATGTATGCAATGAAGCAAACATAGATGGTAATAATTTGTATATTGTTATACATATACATGCATGTTTGCTAGGCAGGCTATGTACGCTGTGAACATATGTTTATAATACTATAATACAACATTTGTTGTCTGAATATATTGAAATTTGCACTTTCTACTTATGACCATATATGTGTTGCAATGTTGAGTTTCAATTGCACACACCTGTCTTTATTGCTCTACATTTGTCACGCACAGCAGCACTCTTATTTAACATCAAGATAGATTAATAATGTTGTGTCTGTAGGATGAGTACATAGCTGCTAATGTGTGTTAATGTATGTATGTTTGTGCGTTATGTGTCACAATGTGTCAGTGTGTGTAAATTTACATGTCAATTTTCATGTTCATGTTCAAGATTACAACTGTTTCACCATGTGTTATCATGGTGAATGTTAATTTTCAACAACAGTGTAAATAATTTAAATGAACATACACAAA